>NC_084796.1:114874139-115175805 GCF_963169125.1 Humulus lupulus
ATTAGCTCAATTGTTCGCCCAAATGCCAGGATGACCGACCAAGTCATCACATTCTGCGAGGACGATGCTCGGAGAGTGCACTTTCCACACCACGATCCTTTGGTGATCCAGAGAAAAGTTTCCAATAAGATGGTGGCTTAGATCCTGGTTGACAATGGGAGTTCAGTGAACATCCTATTTAAGTCAGCCTACGAGAAGATCGGGCTAACCACAAGCGACTTGTCCACGTGCACCTCAACTCTATATGGGTTCTCAGGGGAAGGTCTCATATCAATGTGCCAGATCAAGCTGCTTGTGACGCTTGGTGAGGTGCCTCGCCAAGCTTTTAAGTACTGCACCTTCTGTTATGAACAATTTCTAGTGTGGAGCGAAAATTTTGTTAATGGTAATATACAACAAAAAAAATTTCATATAAACAACTTTATATGAGGATCCTTTAATATGCAATATACAATATGCAATATGTTAATCAATATTTAATATGTAAATGGAAAAATAATACGAAATTATTTACCTCTTGTAGCCTATCAAGAATCCTTGAATATTTTCGTATATATATTTCGATATTCCTATCCTTGATAGAGTAATCATGCCTAGATTGTCCAAGACGTTCTCTACATCTCAAGATGTGGGTGGGCACATAGAGAACAAGAATCAATTTTTTGAATCAAAAGTATTCTCAATACATGAGACTCTTCATTATAAGCTAGAGAGAAAGGGTTTTCTTTTGTGAAAAAGATGATAGTTTTTTCTTCTACGTAAAAACTTGTTCTTTCTATTTTCTATCATATAGAATATATAGACATTATTATCAAAATAATAATAATAATAAATAAATAAATATTCATCTATAATAACAATAATAATAATGACAAAAGACAAACTCTTACATTCCATTTTAAAACCCCTATTAAAATGTTTTATTAATTAATTAAAAATAAAATAAAAACCAATAATTGATCACACCAGTAGTGCTACACACATAGAGCAGTGAAAGCCCTATGTGTGTGGCACTATCCCTAAAATGGGATTTGATTTTTCATGTGTTTTTATTTTAATTAATTAATACTTAGAAATCCAAATAAGGTATCATCTTTTTAAGGAAAAGAAAACAACTTAAATTTCAATATTCAAAAATGCAAAATTTGAATTTCCATTATCATCTTATTATTAATATAAATAAATATAATATTCAAAACCAATTTTGACCATCCATATTTATCCATTTCTACACAATTTCGAAAATTGGATGAATGCAATAACAAATTGTGCAACTTCAATTATCACATAATTGCATATTTATCCCGAAGAATAAATATTCTCTCAAATAGCCCATTCACAGTTTGATCCTTATATCAACTCTTACCTTGATTAGTGTTAATAGAGCCGCCCCGGGGACCTACTGACCAATAATTCAAAGCTCTAATAAATAAAAGATTATTAACCAAAACTCTTTGATTCAATAATCATCTTTATTACTCTCATGATTATTACACTATAAATATGAGACTAAACTCTTGATAATTAAAGACATATATTTACTGAGTACTTTATTGTAACCATAAAGTGTCCATTGATATAATCATTACATACAAATTAATCCTCTATTGATGATTCATAATTAAGTGGGAATAAAATTACCGTTCTACCCTTTTAATTATATCTTGATTCCTAGTGTACCATTGACTTTACTAGTGAAGGTTAATTCATAATCTGATTATGAATTTGACGTCAGTAACCTTTTTAGTTCCAAAAGCCAACCCAATAAGGAACCATCATTCAATCTATGAGAAGGTATAGATTCCATGTTTGTTAAGCTATGTCCCCATCCATACACATCATTGAGTCCCCAAAACAATAGTTCTTAGCCTGATCATTCTGACAAAGCGTAATGCATGAATCAAAGGATACATTGACATATATAGGAGTTCATAGTAACTTAAGGATTAAGATCAGTTCGTATATGATCATCAGTTGATGTGTTTTATAATACTACGAAACGATATTTAAACAAGTATTATTAAATCACATGTGGTCCAGTTCTACACACTCTCAACATGCAAAGTACCTCCACTAAACTGTCCTACTACACTAGTAACCCGGATCTAGGTCACATGTATTCATAATACTAGTGGACCGTACTAGCAGTAATTAATCTAATGATTCTATAACTTTATTTTACTGCGAACTATTTAAGTTCATTATCTCAATCTCGATCCTCTCATACCAATATGAGATTGAGACCACATAGATGAACTTGAAAATTTTCTAATATTTACATAATATTATTAACAACAATATAGTACATAAGCTACATATATACAATAAGTCAATTAATTCATTTATTTCATCAAAACTATTGTCAGCTACAATTGCTTTAAGGGCACAATTCCCAACACTTTCGTGGTGGTGGATTGCTCCTCGGTGTATAATGCCATCTTGGGGCGTCCGGCCTTAGTGGATCTCGGGGAGGTCACCTCCATTTGGCATCTATGCAAGAAGTTCCTCACAGACTTGGAGATTGGCATAATCTGAGGAGACCAAAAATAGATGAGGCAATGCTACAATGTGTCCCTCGAGAAACTAGTAATCATGGTCGAGGTGTTGGCTCTCAAGAAGCCCCTTCCCGAGGAGGTGGATGTTCATGTTGTTCAGGTCGATAAAACCAATTGGACCCATAGGTTCAGGAAGAAAATTGCTATCAAGCCCATGGAGGAAGTGGCCCTCGATGCCTTCGTCCCCGAAAGGAAGACCAAGGTCGAAAAGAATCTAAAGGCAAGAACCACTGGTGGGCTTTCTCCAGGGAAATCATGATGTTTTTGCCTGGTCTCACTCCAACATGTCTGGCAGTGACCCAAATATCATTTGTCATGCCTTTAATGTCAATACGAACGTCGCTCCGATTCAGAGAAAGCAGAGAACATTTGACCAGACCCGGGCGGAAGCCTTAAAGGCAGAGGTAGACAAACTACTTGCAATTGGATTCATTCAAGATGCCCAATACCCTAAGTGGGTATCCAATCTGGTCCTCATGTCCAAGCCAAATGGTACCTGGAGAATCTGCATAGACTTCTCTGATCTCAACAAGGCCTTACCTAAAGACTGTTTCCCATTGCCAAAAATAAATCAAATGGTCAACGCCACCTCCAGAAACGAGCTCTTGTCCTTCATGGACGAGTACTCGGGCTATAACCAGATTTCCATGCATGTCGCGGATCATGAACACACAAGCTTCCAAACTGATAAAGGAGTTTACTCATAACACCCTGGATAGCCAAGACCATTACATTGTGTATTTAAAATAGTGCAAGACTTGCTAATCAAGTCGTTTGGACATAAACGTGTTACTAAAGTCAACTAACGGATTAGGGTTAAAGATTTTGATCATAAAATAGTTGTTTTTCATTAAAAGTAAGAGTTTGAACATGGGATCCCAAAAATGGTGTTTACAAGGAAATTAGAACCCTCAAAATAGTTACAAAAAAAGCCAGCCTAAGTGGCAAAATAAAATTTTTGCTCTAGTCTCTGTCAATCCCTCGGCCGTGGCGGTCGAGCAGCTGCAGATGTACACACCACCCCCAAAGCTCTCCAACTCACGGCTGGTCCAACTTTCCCTTTCCCTTACCTGCACCACATAGCACCCATGAGGCAAAGCCCAACAAGAAAACTTAACTCGCATTCATAAATAAACAACATTATATATAAAGTAAATTCAAACCACCCAAGTCAGTAATAACAAAACATAAGCAACAAGCTAGGAAATAATAAACAGTTTAATCCAACATGTAATTCAATCTCAATATTCAATGCAGTTAGTTAAGTGTTGGCACCCTTAGGCCGACCACAGCTCGCTTAGGTCGGGCTGCGTTCCACACGCTTAACATCAGCCCAACTCCCTTAGGCTGTATTTTCACATCAAATATCAGAGATAAATATATTGTCAAACACGCAATTGAAAACAACAAAAACAAACATACTTATCCAGATATCGTCGGACATAAATATATTCACAATCTCACATATATATTCTTCCCAATCCCTTAGGTTTTAGTTCCGAAGCTGAAAAACCTAATTTGGCCAAGTCTTCCTATGCGGGCCACGACCTAGCCCTGAGGGTCGCGGCACACCTCTAAATTAGGGGCTCCCAGCCCCTACATTCCCAGGGACACACGTCGTGACTTGGCTCTTAGCGTCGCAGCGCATCTACAAAACAAAAAGCCCCGCAGGGCTTCTGGGGTCACGCAGGTTGTAGCGCCCAAGAACAAGGTCGCGGCACAACCCCACAAACCCAGAAATCCTAGGGCTTTTCATGTGTTTTCTCCAAACCATATTTAGCAAAATTCCTTGTAACCTTGAACTAAAACCAAAATTGAGTCTAGGAATCTTAACGACACAGCCTAGGCATTAGAACTACCCAAAATCCAACCACAAATCTCCCCCCAATTCAACAACTAAAGCTAACCTTACAACCCAGCCAGAACATATCCTAACAGCAGAATTCACAAAGATATCATGTCATGAAACTTACCTCAGGAGTGATTTTGACCTTGAACTGATCCCCAAGTAGTCCTAGATCCAATTCTCAACTTTACTTCCCAAGCTTTCACCTCAAGAACTCAAGAAAACCCAAACCACCTAAGGGAGAAGAGGGAACCGAGAGAGAGGAGTAAGCTGAGGGAATGATCTCAAGTATTTCTGGTGGTTTCTCTAACAAATAAGTCTAACAAAAACCTAGAGATTGACCAAAATTACCTCACACTCATCCCTAGTGATGACTAGATTTTTGGTCAACTAACGTGGAGTTAAAATAATTAATTAGAGAACTTTAATCAAACAATCAAAAAACCGTAAATAAGCCAAGAACCGAATAACTATGAGCAATGAATGATAAAAGACACCAGAAATTATAGAGGTTCGGCCCCAGAGACTGGTAATGACCTACTTCCTCTTAGATTTGTATTGATCGTTAAGGTTTACACAAGATGACTAGTGAAAGCAGGTACGATTCTAAGTGTAAATACAATACATAATGGCAAAATTCACTACTGAGTGTTCCTAACAGGCTGGTCGGTATATTCCTGGTGCTAGTCGATATGCTAAAAATCGGAACCTTTTCCACGGTGGTGGATGACTTGCATTTATACCGTCCCCGACGCCCAGCAGTTGCGCCTGCATCGCAACTACTGCAAAATATCCTTTCCTTTCTGCGGGTAGTGGTGATCCTATTTTTTTGGAGTTTGATCGAGTTTTCAGGTGAATTGTTAGGCATGGGGAGGATGTAACTAACTTCATCTGACCAGGTATACTGGGTTTCCTGGAGAGCATACCGAGCAGCCTCTTATCTGGTAAGCACACTGTGCAACTGCTTTCCTGATGAGCATACCGAGCAACAATTGTCAGTCACTTGGCAAGTGTGCTCTCTCTAGCTTGTTTGACAGTTGGATGCCTATGCCACGTGTCAAGAATATGGTAACACGTGCTCACACTTTGATGTCACGTGTCCAACTTTCATGCCCTGTCAGCTGTGTATATTTTTGGGATAACATTTGCCCCCCAAGTTTGTAATGGTGTTGAGCAGTATGTAAACTTTCCTTTCTGGATATCACCCCGTCTAGCTTGGTTGGGGATCTGTTCTCTTTGCTACGTGGCATTTTTATTTAATAGAATTGAAGACCTTTGCACTTCTTTTAAATTTCCAAGAAATGACTTTTCACTCTTTCTCGCCTCCTATTGATACCATAAAACTTCATGATGGCTTCTCTTAATAACTGTACCATTGGTTTGTGCAGTTACCGAAGAATGGCTGACTTATTGGGCGGTTGAGGCGAAGTGACTGGAAAGACGTGATGGGTGGTGTGCTGATGTGTCTGGGGAGACGTGCTTGTAGCAGTTGAAGGGATATGTCATCAATTCTCATGGGAGGAGGTAGAGCGTTGTACGGGGACTATAAATAGCTTCCTTTTATTCCGAATTCATTTTTTACAGCCTCTTCTCTTTTCAAATTTCCTAAATGCTCAAACCATCTCTCTTTATAAACTTTGAGTTTTTACACCGATCAGTGCCCAGCTCATGACCACCAAAGCTTTTCGACCCGTGCCACCCTCTCAAATCTACTATCGGTAAGCTCTAATCTTTCTTCCTTGGTATATCTGTGATTTATTCGAAAATACTTCAGTTTTTCTCTGTGGTCGTGGGTTTTGTTTTCGCCAAACCCTCGAATTTCTTGCATGAATGTTGTTTGAGCCAGCAAATAAAAAACTGCTTTGAGTAGCTCTTGTAACAAGTAATCTTTTTTATTTTCTGATTTTTCAAAAACCACTTTTTTACGACACATTTTGGTATATTTATGTCCGGTGTTCTTGAAAACCACCAAGAACGGCTCTCTGATAAATTTTTCGGAAAACCCTTCATTTTCTCAGTTTCCTTTACTTTTGATCTTGTCTTCCTGTTGTAAAGTATATTGTGTCATGTTTACTCCTATGCTGGTCGGTATACCCAACGAAAACTATACCGACCAGTGATGTTCGGTGCTCTCACCTCATTTTTCCCTTTTTTCTTGTGTGGGTAGACTACTCGGGGGAGGTGATCACCAAACTCCATCTCTATCTTCAATTACAATGGCCCACACCAAACAGACAACCTGAGGCTCAAACAAAGAAGATCCTTGCGTGGCACGGCGTACTACCGGTGGGGATCCCAAAGAGGCATCACCCCCAAGGAGGAGCCCTGTCGCTCGAGGCAGAAAGAAGATTCTGAGGCCAAGTCTGCTACGAAAATTTATATTGAGGTGGTCCTAAACCCTTTGGCCAAGAAGGAGGAGGGTCCTCTATATGTGGCTCCTGTTAGTACTATCTCCATTAAACAAATACAAAATGTGAAGGAGCATTTTAAGTTGTAGGGTGTATCCATCTTCAAGCCTACTGACTGTCAGACTGCCAATTACCCCGGGGCTCAATTCTGTGCTTGGAGCCGATTCCATATGATTGCTGGAGCCACTCTCCCTCTTCAGCCATACTTTCGGAGTGTGGCTGTTTATTTTGGGATTTACCCATTCCAAATCAGTCCCAAAGGCATAAGATTTCTTTCCACCCTCTATGTATTGTACAAAGCTTTAGATTGGCCAGTGCCTTTTGCCCACAAAATTAATTACCTTTTTGACCTCAAATCTAGTCCCCGGCAAGGTTGCTCGGGGTATTTCTATTTTATCCATAGTGATTCCAATATTTACCTGGCCAATACGGATAGTATCTCCAAAGTTAGGGAGTATGCCAGGCATTACTTTCTCACTGAAAATATTGATGCCACCCACCTATCCTTTCAACGCAATGGTCCCTTAGCTGTCCGGCTCCAACTTGGGAGATGGCTGAACGGGCCCGTAAGCTGGCCCTAATGGACCACGACTTTAAAGACATGGTGGCTCTGACCACTGTAGAGAAATTAACCAATGCTGGGCTTTACCTCAATCCAGAGTCGCAAGTCAAAGGTGCTACCCCTACTAGGCAGTTGCCTAGGAAGCACCCGCCCAGTACTAAGTCACCCAGCTCTCTTCCATCTAAAAAACAAACTAGGCCATTTGTTCCTCCGTCCAGACCTTGTGTGGCCCACCAAATGAGAAGGTCAGTAGGGGTAGTCATCCGAGAGCCTGTTGATCATAGTACTCCAAAAGTTGTCCCTGTCCCCCAATCTGAAAAGGGGAAGCAAATTGAAGTGGAGCATTTAAACTCTAGCTCCTCATACAATGATGAGGATGCACTGCTCGAGGGGAGACGAAGAGGGTGGTTTCACTCCCTTTTTATAACTTTCTTTGCATTCTTTTGTAATTATAATTTTTTTCTTTTTCCAATGCTACTCGGTACCGTACTAACCCTTTTACTTTGGTTGCAGATATGTCATCTGTGCTCTTTAAGAAATTTGCTCAGAAGCACGTAACCGGTTCGAATAGTGAGGCTCCTCCAGCCAAATGTCAGAGGATAGACTCTCATGATGAATCTATCGAGCAGGTTGCTAGGACCCCCGAACAGGCTCCTCCTCAGGAAAAGTCGCAGTCGCAGATCCAATTCACAAATTTCTGAAGGTAAGGGACCTCAGAATGAGGAGGTGATTAACTCGCCCCCTGCACAAAGGTCTGGCCCCCCGCGTGGAGTCCCAGAGGGTGATACTGAGGACCCTGCCGAGGAGTTACATGGACCTTTAAAGAAGGCCCTAGCCATTCATCAAGGCCACACAAAATGGGTGTCTTCTACCCAATCTGACTTCATGACTAATCTAGGTACCAAATCCTTGGAGTACATCACCAGTACTGGCCTCCAGGATGTTGTTAGGGTAAATATTTGACATTCTTGGAGTTTATTGATTTTCCTTGTCTGTCATTTGTTCTGAGTTTCCTTATTTCATGTTGTAGGGTATGTTGGTCCTTAGCTACGGTCATTACCGTGCCAAAGGGGCGAGCAAGCAGGTGATTGGCTTGGTGAAGGAGTCTGAAGAAAAACCTCCCAAGTTAATGAGTTGTTCGAACAAGTTCAGAATCTTCAACGGACCTCCGAGCAGGTTACTAAGGAAAATGAGAGTCTTAAAAATGCTTCCGAGCAGAGGAACCTTGATGTTATCCAGTTGGAGAGGAGGATCAAAGAGCTGATGGAAAAGATTGCTGCAGTTGAGAAGACCGCCCAGGAAAAAGAGGACAGACTGGCAAAGGCTCTTGAGCAAGAAAAATCTGATCGGGCTGCCGATGCCAAGGCTTTTGAGGATTTTGGCCTGAGAACTTTCTTTGATTTTTGGGTTCGTAACAAAACAGTGGACTTCGGTTATTTGGGAGAGGCTTACAATGAGCTCATGCAGTACTGGACTGAGGGAGAGAAGAATGAGGCTCCAGCCAGACCTACCGAGCAGCTGCCAGTCTCTGAGCCAGAGACTATTGAGCCACCCACTAAGCCAGTTGTCATAGCTCCTAAAGAAGGTGTCTTGCCATCCGACCCAAGTTCTTCAACTGAGGCTCCAACTCCTGTAGACCAATCCAACAATCTTCTAGCCGAAACTCATGTTATTGAGCCCGAGCAACATATCCCTGACTCTTGAGAACTCTACCTGTCTTTTTTTTGTCTATGTCTAAACAAAAGTGATTGAGCTGAGTAGTATTTATTCTCGCGAACTTATTTTCCTTTTGTTGAAACATCAGTTGAGCCAAGTAGCTTTTAATCTTGAGCACCTTTTGACTCATGTCTATATGATATTGTTATTTGGGTATGTATCTGCTCGTACCTTATTTTTCATTACTGCTCAGTGTATATTGTATTTTTTGGAGCTATGCGGCTCTGTTTTTTGATCGGAGCTAATCAATTTTTTCGAACGAGTTGTAAAGAATATTGTTCAACCCTATCTACAGAAATTTTTTCATGGCTCTTTTTGTTGCCTGGTATACCGAACAATGCGCAAGCACTTTAACATTAATAAAAATTAACTTTTCTAAGTCCTTTTAATTACACGCTTTGTTTTCTCTTTTTGTCCATGTATGACTATGGTGCCCCCCAAGTGACCGAGCGAGATTCATAACTCTTAGGTTATTCTCTTGGTCACTTGCTAATTGACCAGAGTTGTTCGTAATAACATGTTCAGGCATACTGTGGTTTGACAACACCTGCAAAGGTGTCATACACTGTCGACAATCCGTGATGTAATTCACCAGTTAGCAAGATAATCATTGTAAAAATAAAGGCTTGTAAAAATGGACAAAACGTGTCTTATTGATTAAAGATTAACCATACAAGCTACGTCGCTAAAAAGTAGCTTATATTCATAAACATTAATTATTAAAATAAATGGAAAAATCATGCCTGTGCATAATTAATAAAACTAACTTTGGCTGGTTAGTGGTAAGGGCAATCGTGCCTATACCGGCCAGTCAACGATCACTTAAAAGCAATCATATTGGTAATACTTCCTTAGGGGTTCCCCATTCCAATAATGAGGGGCAGGTACTAATTGGAGATCTTGGTTATACCACGCTAGCTTGTATGTGCCGGGTGGTACTATCTTCATAACCTGGTAAGGGCCTTCCCAGTTGGGGCCTAGTACTCCTGCTGAAGCATCTCGAGTTTCTGGGAATATTCTTTGTAAGACCAGGTCTCCTACATCAAATTTTTGTTCCTTAAATCTAGAATTGAAGTACTAGGCAATTTTTTGCTGATGGGCGGCCAAGTGTATCTTGGATTTTTCGCGTCTTTCTTCAATTAGGTTCAATGATTTGGCTAACAGCTGGTGATTACCATTCTGGTCGTATGTCGTGCTCCTGTGAGACGGTGGAGTCACCTCCACGGGCAGCATCGCTTCATACCCGTATGTAAGTGCAAAGGGGGTATCTCTAGTAGTTGTTCGCTCGGTAGCCCTATAGGACCACAATACTACAGGTAGTCTTTCAGGCCAGTCTCGCTTAGCCTCTTCTAAACGCTTCTTTAGTGTGTCTTTGAGAGTCTTGTTAACTACTTCGACCTGTCCATTTTCCTTGGGGTGTGATAGTGCTGAGAAGCTTTTTGTGATGTTGTGTCTAGTGCAGAAATCAGTAAATAATTGGTTGTCAAACTACGTGCCATTGCCAGACACTATTTTGTGGGGTATACCAAACCTACAAATTACGTTCTTTACCAAAAATCCAATACTTTCTTGGAAGTGATTGTTGTCAGTGGCTCGGCCTCTGTCCATTTGATAAAGTATCTACTGCTACTACCACATACTGTACTCCCCCTTTTCCTTTTGGTGACCGACCAATAAGGTCGATTCCCCAAATGGAAAAGGGCCATGGACTTTGCATCTGTGTTAGTTTGTTTAGGGCTGCTCGGTGGATTTTTGCAAATCTTTGACATTTATAACATGTTCGAACATGCGATACGAAGTCCTCATTCAAAGTTGGCCAGAAGTAGCCTTGCCTAGAATTTTCTTAGATAGACTCTCCCCCCCCCCCCCCCCCCAGCATGATTCCCACAAAAACCCTCATGTACCTCTTCAAGAAGTCGTTTTGATTCTGTTTGATTGACGCACCTGGGTAATGGCATGGAAAATCCTCTTTTGTTAAATGACCCCGTCCAGGATGAGGTACCGAGCAGCTTTCCTTATCAATTTTCTAGACTCATTACGATTGTTGGGCAGGGTTTCATGCTCTAGATAAGCTGCAATCGGGATCATCCAGGATGGAGTGTTGTCTATTAGAAGGGCAGGTTCTACCAGGTTGATACTAGGTTGGTCCATATACTCAATGGGGACCAAATTGGGTTTGTCCACCACGACACTGCTGGGCAGCCTAGCCAGTGCATCTGCCATAGCATTTTATTCTCTAGGTGTCTCCTGAATGGTGTATCTCTTAATTTGAGCAAGCAAATCTTTGATTTTAATGAGATAGGCCACCATTTTCTCTCCCCGAGCAACGTATTCTCCGAGGACGTGGTTGACAACTAGCTGTGAATCGCTGTACATCTCCAAGGATTCAACTTTTACTTCTTTAGCTAATCTTAGGCCCGCAATGAGTGCTTCATATTCTGCTTCGTTATTAGATGCCTCAAACCCAAAATGAAGTGCATAATGGATGTGTTGCCCTTTGGGGGTTATTAGAGTGGGACAGGCTCTGGACAAATGGTCGGTAGACGAGCCATCTACATGTAGTTTCCAGGCTTGTTGTTCTTTTTAAGAATCAATAGTGCTGGCCTCTGCGTGTTTGGCATTCTGCACATAATTCGTGATGTGCAGTAGCCCAGGCTCGAACAACTGCTCGGCTATGACTCTGTTTGGTTCTGGTATTTTGGTACACTCAGCTATAGAATCTGCTAGAGCCTAGCCTTTAATTGTTGTTCGGGGCTGGTAGGAAATCTTATATTGCCTGAGTTCTATAGACCATTTGAGCAATCAACCAGAGGTGTCCGACTTTTGCTAGACTTGGCGCAGTGGTTGGTCGGTAAGAACTCTGATGGGATGTGCCTGGAAGTATGGGTGAACTTTTCTAGACGACAGGAGAAGGCAGTAAGTTAATTTTTCAATTAGTGGATACCTGCTTTTGGCTTAGACCAGTCTTTTACTGACATAGTAAACTGGGTGCTGGATCTTTTTTTCCTCTCTGACTAGGACTGCACTGACAGCGTGCTAAGTTACTGCCAGGTATACGCATAGTTCTTCACCCTCCAGAGGTTTTGAAAGGATCGGGGGTTGTGCCAGCTGCTATTTTAGAGCTTGGAAGGCTTGTTCGCACTCTTCAGTCCATTCAAATTTCTTTGTGCCTCTGAGGATATTAAAAAACGGAATACACCTATCAGTCGATTTAGACACAACTCTGTTGAGTGCCGCTATGCGTCCTGTTAGGCTCTGGACGTCCTTGATCCTAGCTAGTGAGGGCATGTCCAGCAGTGCTTTTATCTTTTTGAGGTTTGCCTCTATTCCCCAAGAGTTCACTATGAACCCTAAAAAATTTCCTGATCCTACCCCAAAGGAGCCTTGTAGGGTGTTTAATTTCATTCTATATTTCCTTGGGATACTAAAACACTCCTCCAAGTCCTCAATATTCCCCTCGGCCTGTTTGGATTTTACCAACATATCATCCACATATACTTCTAAGTTTCTCCCTATTTGGTCCTTGAACAAACAGTTTACCAGCCGCTGATACGTTGCTCCAGCATTTTTCAGGCCAAACGACATTACTCTATAGCAGTACAACCCCAAATCTGTGCGGAAACTTGTATTCTCTTGGTCGGGTGGATGTATGCTTATTTGGTTGTACCCTGAGTATGCATCCATGAAGGTTAAAATTTCATTGCCGGTTGTAGCATCCACCAGTTGTTCAATTCTTGGAAGTGGGAAGCAGTCCTTGGGGCATGCCTTATTTAAATTTGTAAAATCTATACATACCCTCCACTTGTTGTTAGGATTTGGTACCAATACAGGGTTGGAAACCCATAGAGGATAAAAGGCTTCCCTGATAAAGTTGTTATTTCGGAGCTTCTCCACTTCCTCCTTTAATGTTTTTTCCCTCGTCTGATCAAGTAACCTCCTTTTTTGTTGTACTGGTTTGAAGTGTTCTGTGTCAATGTTGAGGGTATGGCTTATAATGGTTGGACAGATCCCCACCATGTCATCATGTGACCAAGTGAATACATCCTGCTTGTCCCATAGGAACTGGATCAAAGCGGATTTTATGTTCCTGAATAGCCCTTTTCCTACCTTGACAATCCTGGTTGGGTAATCCGGGTCAAGTGGGACCTCATCCAACTCTTCGACTGGACCTACCACTATATCCGTGTCCCCAAAATGAGGGTCTATGTTATCTCCCCGGTTTTGGGTTGCATCCTATTTTTGGTGACTGGGCCCTGCAGGCTGGGCAGTACAGACTGCCTTGCCTGCCTTTTTGACTAATGAATTATAATATTCTCTGGCCACCAGTTGGTTCCCCTTAAGACATCCTACACCTGCTCGGGTTGGGAATTTCAGTAATAAGTGAAAAATTGAGGAGACAACTTGAAGATCATACAGGGTCGGCCGGCCTATCATGGCGTTGTACGGAGAGGGAATGTCAATTACCACGAACAAAGCCACTACCGTGTTGCCCTTGGGTGTCTTCCGTACTGTTAAAGGTAACCTTATGCTTCCTGAGGGGGCCATATCATTTCTAGTGAACCCATACAGCAGCTGCTCACATGGTTCCAAGTCTTTAACGCTTAAGTTCATCATCTCTAGGGTATTTTTTTAATAGAATATTGGCAGATGAACCGTGATCAATCATCGTTCGAGCCATGATCATGTTGGTGATTTTCACCTCTACCACCAAAGGGTCATTATGTGGATGATGTACATGACTTGCGTCTTCCTCACTGAATGTGATGGGTTCACATTCGTATCGAGGTTGCATGGGAGTACGCTCCTGGACAGCCAGTACATCTTCCTCTTGCTCGTGTCTAAGGGAACAAGCGTATCTTTCTCGGGCCTTGTCGTTGTTACCAGCCAAATGTGGTCCTCCACAAATCATATCTAGCCGGCCAGCAACTGGTGGTGGTAGGAGTGGTTGATTGCTATGATACTGTTGGAGAGGCTGTTGCTGAGGTGTTTGTTGAAGCTGTGGGTTTGTTTTTCGATCGTACATACCTCTTCAGATGAGCATTGTTTTGTCTAATGAGGAATTCAATTTCTTCCTTCAAGTGGTTACACTCATTGGTTTCATGACCGTAGTCATTGTGAAATCGACAAAATTTATTCATATCCCGTCTACTAGCATCATTCCTTAATGGTGGTGGTCTCCTGTAGGGTACTACTACCTGGGTGGCACTAAAAACATCTACTCGGGACTCCATTAGGATAGTGTAAGTAGTAAATTTGGGCACATATTCTCACGTTTTTGGTTGCTCGATGGTCTTAGGCTTCTTGTTGTCATTCTGGTTACTGTTACTCCCAGCTCCGTTACCACATTTGTCGTTTTTGCCCCCATTTTTACTTCCTTCTACAGGGTTGGTGGTGTTCCCAGCACTTTTTTTCTCCTGCTCGGCAGTTGCCTGGGTAGGATTATTCACCTTCCATTCAGCTTCTTCTAACTTGATAAATTCTTCTGCCCTATCAAGAAATTCTTGAGTGGTATGCGCTGACTTCCTCTTCAAGCTACTCCAGAATAAACTTTTTATCTTGATTCCCGAATTGATGGCTATCAACTTACCATCATCACTAACCTTGGTGGCCTCTTGCATAAAATGTTGAATGTATTCTTTTAAAGGATCGTTGTTCCTTTGTTTGATGTCCACCAAATCATTTGGCTCAGCTGGAAGGGGCATTGCCGAGGAGAACTGAGAATAGAATATGCGGATGAAACCATCCCATGACATGATTGATCTTAGCTGTTGCTTAAAAAACCACGCTGGGCAGTTTCTGACAGGGTGGCCAGGAAGATCCTGCACCTAGCATCATCCCAAACCCCCTGGAGGTTAGTTTGTAGTTCAAAGTGATGAACATGGGATACTAGATCCTCCAACCCAGTATACATTTTCCATGTTTGAATTTTGAATTTGACAGGTATGGGCAGCTGATTTATACGGTCTGAAAGTGGGGAACCCCTTTGTCTTTCCATTTCAATACCCGTTAACTTAGGGGCTGTCAAGTCCCTTACTAGTCGGGTTAACAGATCCAGCTGGGCTTGGATGTTAGCGTCTGCAGCTGCCTGGGGCTGTGTTGCTGTGATGCCCCACGTCACTATGGCTGCTTTCTAGAATGACAACTGGCCTTACAAACCAACACAAGTCTTTTCAGCATGCTTTGTCCTCACTCACATGCTTCCTAGGAAAACTTCCCAGGAGGTCACCCATCCTTAGATTACCCCAGGTCAAGCACGCTTAACTTTGGAGTTCTCAAGTGATGGGCTACCGAAAAGAAGATGCATCTTGTTGATATAGGTAGTACCCATCAATCCATTTAAGCTCTCTTCAACTATGTAGTCCCATACTTACACAGTCTTAGAATCATCACACTTGACCTTCCCCAGGCGGTGTGGGATTGCACAGCTTACCCGATCTTTCCCCTTACGGATCACAGGATTCTAACTGTCACAGTTGCATTGCGGACCTCATCCATTCTCGGGTCCCGAACAGGCTCCAGCTGAGCTATGTTGTTCGAATCCCGATTTTTCCTACTACGATTTAGAGCGTCTCGAAGGTCTTGTCCTCCCATGGGACCCATTCGATTGAAAATAAAATTTGGCCAAGGCCTGCCCTCGGAATTTTGGCTGTCTGCTCTTCCTAGTACTAGAGGTACTCCCTGGAACCCTACACCTCGGGGTGGTTGGTTGTTAGGGATTTCCTGCCCTTGTGGTTGGTTGGTTGGTTGTTAGGCTGGTGAACTTGGCTTGCTGCCTCATCATGGTCATACCCACTAGCATAATGGGTCATGTATATGCTACTCACCTCTGGCTCATCTCTTCGGGACCTAGATCGGTATTCTTGTTGCTGTTTGTACCGACCAGGTTACTGCTGGTAGTTTTAAGGTTGACCACCCCTATTCAGTGCTGGAGCTCGGGGTTTGCCATCTAGTCCTGCAGCACTAGGATTCCTATCATGGTTACTACTCTGAGGTCTTGGCCGAAAAATCTCCAGCTTGGTCTTGTCCCATGCCACGCCCTAGCAAGACCTGCTCATCCGCCGGTAAAGGTCACCTATTGTTGTTGGCTTAAGTGACCTGACCAGACCTGTGACTCCTCGTTGGAACTTGGTTTCCATCCTAAGGCTGAGCCCCTGGCCCATGCATGACACCTTCACTGAAACCAAAAATGGGAGGGCGTTGCTGATTTTGGGCGGTAGTTCCAGCCGCAGTTCCCATACCTTGGGTTTGTTGTTGTTGCATGTAATTATGAATAGACTCAGCAGCTTCCCTTGTCCGGCATTCCATATCCTCTTGTCGGGCATGTATCTCTCATGCATGCTGATCCATCCACTCTTGAAAATCTCTCCTTTGTTTTTCGAAGGCTTCATTAAGGGCCTCTTGCGCAGTGGCCCGCCCCTGGTTCATAGGGGCCAGTTGATCTTGCATGTGCCTAATGACTTCCCTTATCTGATCAATCTCAAGGTCGAGTCCTTCAATATCAACATGGGGCTCATATCGTTTAGGGCCTCTAGCCCTGGGTCCTTGCTAGTGGGCACCCCGCGCAGCAGTTCCACCTGAAGTTCCTACCTAAGTGATTCCAGCAGAAGGAGCAGTCCCTTGTCATACTGTAGTGGGCCCAGAGGTTTGCCCCCTAACACCAGATGGATTCCTAGGCGGCAAATCACTTTACTGCCCATTGAAATTGCTTATTGACGGGACTTAGTGAGAGACTTCAGCCTCGGGCTCTGGAGGCTCTTGGCTTGATCTTCTAGTTGAGACTACCATCCTTGCAGCACTAGAATTTGAATGTGATTGTCAACCACTCTCAATGGAAGCACCAAAATGTTGGCTGGATTTTTGGTCAACTAACGCGGAGTTAAAATAATTAATTAGAGAGATTTCATCAGACAATCAATGAACCATAAATAAGCCATGAACTGGATAACTATGAGCAATGAATGATAAAAGACACCAAAAAGTATAGAGGTTCAACCCCATAGACTGGTAATGACCTACATCCTCTTAGATTTGTATTGATCTTTAAGGTTTACACAAGATGACCAGTGAAAACATGGATGATTCTAAGTGTAAATACAATACAGAATGGTAGAAATCACTACTAAGTGTTCCTAACAGGCTGGTCGGTATATTCCTGGTGCTGGTCGATATGCTAAAAATTTGAACCTTTTCCACGGTGGTGGACGACTTGCATTTATACTGTCCCCGACGCCTAGCAGTTGTGCCTCCATCGCAACTGCTGCAAAATATCCCGTCCTTTTCATGGGTAGTGGTAATCCTATTCTTTAGGAGTTTGACCAAGTTTTCAGGTGAATTGTTAGGCATGGGGAGGATGTAACTGACTTCATCTGACCAGGTATACCAGGTTTCATGGAAAGCATACTGAGCAGCCTCTTTTCTGGTAAGCACACCGCGCAGCTACTTTACTGATGAGCATACCGCCCAGCTACTTTACTAATGAGCATACCGCGCAACAATTGTCAGTCACTTGGCAAGTGTGCCCTTTCTATCTTGTTTGACAGTTGGATGCCTATGCTACGTGTCAAGAATATGATAACACGTGCTCACACTTTGATGCCACGTGTCCAACTTTCATGCCCTGTCAGCTGTGTATATTTTTGGGATAACACCTAGCCTCTTATTTCCTTTAAGGGCAATCCCGTCCTTTTACCGCATTTCCCGCTAATCCTCAAATGGTCCTATAAGTTCCCAATTAATCCCGACGTGCCCAACTAATCACCAAATAATTACCTGTTACTCGGTAAATCCGGGTTCGGATTTGGCGGCCAGGGCACCGAAATCCCGGTGTCGTCCTGGCCCATCGGCTGCTTTCCCAGTCGCTGCTGGATCTCGGGGTTTTGCTCATCGGATATGGCAGCATGGTGGGCCTCCTGCCTATCATGTTGATTCACCTCATTACCAAGTCTCAAATGAGTAACCACCATGATCAGGTTTTCGCGATAGCACCAATCTAAATCCTCTCAATGAAAGCACCAAACTATTGACACAGTTCTTCGCCAACAGATAATTATACGAATAAATAGGATGGATTAGTGCTAATTGGTGAATCGTAATATGAAAATAGTTTAATTCTAGACTTGAGAAATTAATAATATGGGAAGGTGATCACTCCTTTATTTTTAGGTGGTTCGAAGGTTAAAACCCCTCTAGTCCACCAGTCGATATTATTGATATCTCTCGGTCAATCCTTACAAAGTACTTCTTTACAAAAAAAATATGCCCACCCCTTGCAATGCCCAGGGTCTTGGTATTTATAGGGAGAGGATAACTGGGTTGGCAAGGGGGTCATCCCGTGACCTCTTTACCCTTCACGTCATCTTTGTGACACTGATGATTAATTCCTAGAAGCTGACAGTGAAGTGTGGTCTAATCAATAGGTAAGGAGGGATAATGGGTCGCATGGCCCAAGCCATGCGTGGGATGTCTGAATACGCACGTTTATACTACGTGTTCGAGAATTCAGGAATGGAATAGACATGTGATTTCTGATATATGCACGTTTACATTGCGTGGTTGTCTTTACAAGGATTCGGGTGTCAGATCTATGTCGCATCACGAGCTTGATGTAGCGCCAGCTCATGATATCCATACCGCTGACCCGCTACCTTTGAGTAAATTGCTAACTCTCTAATAAGCTCGGGCTAGATAGGTGGAAACCCGTAACAACAGCTTCGGGTGGATGATTTACACGTGGCGGAGCGAATTAGGCCCTTTTCCAGCTCGCCAATAGCTCGCGGATATTTAGGGCGTACAGACCCGTTGGAAGCCATACCACGAAATTTTGGCAACATACATTTTTACTCACCCTAATAACAATAAGCATTTCTAGCATAACCCTAGCCACATGCATGCATGCAAATCATCAAATCACACAATCTCAACCTTAAGAATAAAATAAACTCCACAAACTATTAAAATAACATATACATTCAGATTTTCCAACATAAATGACAAAACTCAAGAACAACCATAAATTTCTACCTTTGATAGTTCTAGCTTGGAGATGTGTTTTCCTTTGCTTCTCAAACACCTCTTTGTGGTCTACACTCTCAAACCGAACCCCAAAGTCCCACATGCAGATTTTTAAGGGAGAGTTAGGGTAGAAAGACTTAAATGAGGAACAAAACATGCAAACTACCAAGATCTCTTACCTTTCTTTAACATGACCACCAAAGTGTTAAATCCTTGAGATCATACTCGTACAAACTTCTCTAGAACACAACATCAATACCACACGTGGCTATTAGATCACATGCATGTATAATAAATCCTTAGGGTTTCGGGTTTGAAGAGGAAAATAGAAGAAAAGTTGAAGGATGTTTGGAAACTTATTCTACACCAATGTTCCCTTGAGCTTCTCCCTTCTTCAATGGGGGATGAGTGCGCTTAGCTTAAGCAGAGAAATAATTGAAGCAATGGAGGGGTAGAGGCTTTAGGGTTTTGGTTTTGGGAGAGGAAACAGAAGAGAGTGTTTTTCTTGAGAGAAAAGAAACTTTTGAGAAAATGATTAGAAGTGTAAGAGAACAATGATTAGGGTTTAGCTTGTGAGTGGGGTAAGGCTCTTACTCTTCCCCTAGGGTAGGTGTCCTAGGTTCTTGAGAGCCCTAGGCCTAGCCTTGCTGCCCACCATACTCTCTCTCCTCTCTTGGAAAAGACTTTTTCGCCTTTGATCATTTTTACCTCTCTCCTTAGTCACTGAAGGGCCCTTTAGTAATTTTACTTATCTAAAATTCCCTAAATATTACCCTATAGTTTTTTAATATCTCCAAGCTTAAATAATTAAATTAAATGTGATCCAAAAATAAAAATGTTCACATATCACTTAATTTTGGTAATTTTATCAAATTCACCAGAATGCCCTTAGATGCCCGAGCAAGAAATTCTCATTCTTAACTCGGTTGACTGGTATTCAAACCTCAATCTATTTTTCTTAAACTTATTGGGTCGAATATAAAGTCCCAGTTTCCAGACAAAATTAATATTTTTATGCCATAGTATTTCCTATTTTATTTAAACTGAGATTTTTCTCCCATTAGGGTTTACTCCTTGGTCTGAGACCAATCTTTCTTTGCATAAAGTTAGATCCTTTTACCGGATCATCACATCACCTATAAAATTTCACTAATCATCACAACTTCATATAATATCATTTATCAAAATAATATTCCACATAATTATTCACCTGCTCCAACCAGCTACTAACATGTGTTCAAAACACGGGACGTACAATACCTACAATTTATAAAAGTTTTGTCCCGAAACTCAAAACAGATGGGGATACCACTCCCGCATCTTGGCCTCCATCTCCCAGGTCGCCTCTTCAATGTCGTGGTTACACCACTACACCTTTACCAAAGATATTGTCTTATTCCTTAACACCTTGTCTTTCCGATCCAGAATCGCAACCGGTTTTTCCTCATAGCTTAGCTGAGGATCTATGCTAATTTCATCGTAACTTAGGACATTAGTGGGGTCATTCACGTACTTCCTTAAGGTTCACACATGGAATACATCGTGAACACTAGAGAATGTGGGCAGAAGGGAAAGTTGATAAGCCATCTTCCCAATGCATTTCAGAACCTCGAACGGTCCTATGTAACTAGGGCTCAACTTGCCATTTTCCCCAAACCTCCTAGCTCCTCTGAGTGGAGTTATCTTTAACAGTACCTTGTACCCAACTTCAAATTCTAAAGGTCTCTGTCGACGATCAACAAACTTATGTTGGCGATCTATAGAGGTCTGTAACCTTTGATGAATCGACCTAATGTCCTCCGTAGCTTGGTCTACCTCTTCTGATCCCAAGAATTTCCTCACCAGTCTCATGCAAGTGGATTGGATATTGACACTTTCTTTTGTTTAATGCCTCATATGGAGTCATTTTTATCGAGTCACGATAGCTATTGTTGTAGGCGAACTCAATTAATTAAAGTTTTACACTCCACGATTCTTGGAAATCTAGCATGCAAGCACTTAACATGTCTTCCAAGGTCTGAATTGTTCATTCGCTCTAGCCATCCATCTGTGGGTGGAAGACATTACTAAACTTTTGTTTAGTGCCCAATCCCATCTGCATTCTCTTCCAGAACACGGAGGTAAATCACATGTCACTATCAGACACTATAGAGATGGGAACCCCATGAAATCGCAATATCTCAGCAATGTACAAGTCTTCCAACTTATCTGCACCGTCTATTGTCTTAATGGGTAAGAAATTTTGTCAGTTTATCCACGATAACCTAGATCGCATCCTGCCCCTTCGAGTGTGTGGTAACCCGGTAACAAAGTCCATGGTGATCATTTCCCATTTCCACTCAGGGATCTCTAGCGGCTGCAATAACCCTGAGGATCACTGATGCTCCGCCCTTGCTTTTCGACATGTCAAATAGTGTGCCACGTACCCCGCTACATCTTTCTTCATTCCTACCCACCAAAAGTCTCTTTTGAGATCCTGACACATCTTAGAGGTTCTCGGGTGCATAGCGTAAGGATTATTATGAGCCTCATAAAAGATTTATTTCCTGGTAACCTTATCATTAGGCATGCATAATCTACCTGTGTAACCCAACACTCCATCCTCTGAGATGTGAAACCCTAGTCGCATGTCTTTCGTAGTGTAACAACCCAAAATCACTAACAAGGCTTAAGGGCCTTAATCAGAGTGCCTGGAGGGCATAATTGGTTTATGTGTGATTTAAATGATTTAATTGCATGATTATGTGATAAGCATGATTATATGATTATATGGAGACGTGAAATTACATGATTATGTGATAAGCATGCCCGAAATGCATGTGGGCCCTGTTTAGCTTATAGGGGCATATTTGTAATTTTGGCACGTTGAGGGCATAAATGTGATTACTTGGGGTAAATTTTTGGGACCACATTATTATGTGGATATATTTGCAGCATATGGCTCGAGATAATCCTAGTGAGCGGTTTAGCGAAAAAGTCACGGCGGGGATTTATACCCGGCTCGGGGGAGCCTGGGGGTATTGTTTTGGGAATTTAGGAAATACATTGGAGATTATTAGACATTTGGTAAATAATTGGTGATTAATTGGATGATGGGATTTAAGTGGTAAATATTAGGAACACTCGATGAATTAGTGGGAATTGGGAACAAATGACTATTACACCCCTAGATTAATTTAAAGGTTAGTTTTATTTTGGGAGGGTGAAATGGTCTTTCCTAAGTCTAAGGATATACTCAGTCTTGTGTTAGGACAAAACAGAGAAGAATTCAAAATGATCTAAGGAAGGAAAGAAGGAAAAAGGTCTCAGCTCACTCTCTATGCTCACCCATCTCCCTCTCTCACAATTGTCCCTCTCTCACTCTCCTTTGTGGACTTTGAAGCTAGGAATTCCAGAGGAGTCTAGGCTAGGCTTTGGGGTTGTGATCCTTGGGGTAATTGAAGGAGTTCAGCTGGAATTTAGCTCCCAAGTTGAGGTAAGGTTTAAGGTTTTTGAGTTTGCTGAGTTTTGTTGAGGTTGATTTCTGAGTTTGGATTTTGGATGGAAGTTTAAGGACTTAAGCTTGGGAATTGGAGGAATTAAAGCTTGGAAGGGCACTGAAGGCAACCTAGGGTCAGAATCATTTATCTGAGGTAACAATTTCTAGCTTTAATTGTCTGGGTTTTCTTGTGTTAGATAGTGTTCTTGAGATTCAGAGCTCAAGTTTGGTTTTTCTGTTTGATGAAGTTGTTAGCCAAGTTTTTGGAGTTATTTGGGTGTTTTGAGTGAGTTATGGGTTCAATTTTTAGTTTGGCTGAGGTTTGGGAAGAATTTTTGGAGCATTGGCTCGGGAGAGGCGAAGGAGAAACCTAGAAAATTGCATGTTCGGGTTGCAACGTTGTAGCGCTAGGTTGGGAGCGCTACAGCGCTAGGCTGTGTTCTTGGGGGGCTAGAGTCTCTGACTCTAGCGTTGTAGCGCCCATCAGGTAGCGCTGTAGCGCTACTCAGCCTTCTGAACTTGGTTTTTCGGAAGTTTTTAGGGTTTTTCTTGGGGGCTCGGGGAGACAGTTTCACCACTTCGTTTGGTGAAATTAGAGGTCCCGAGAGCGTGAGTTTGGTCCCGGGATTTTCCTTTGGAATTTAAACTCATTGAAGTTCCATTTATGGATTGTGACTAGGTGTATGCTTGGGCTCGAAATGGGATCATGCTCGAGGGTCATTCGTAGTAACTAAAGCACTCAGAATTAAAGGTAAGAAAACTGCATCCTTATGTGATTGTGTGGGACTGAGATTCCTTGTACTTGAATGCATATATTTTGTGATTGTGATATGCCATGTGAGCATGAAATAAACGGCCTAAGAGTGCCAGAACTGATATTTGCGCACATGACACGGTTCAGCCATTGGTAGCTGAGGACAGCTAAATAATCACTGAGCTCAGCTTAAGCGGGCTGGACTCAGTGGGTTAAACATAGGGCTCTGCCTAAGTAAGCCAAAGACAGTGGGTTAAATAGAGGGTGCAGCCTAAGGGTGTCGACCCTGAGTATTGTATGATGAAAATTGATATGTTATCCTTGTCGTCTGTTGTTTATAGTTCGTTTAATACTGAGATGAATGGCTTTTAAATAATTGATTGGCCTCTCTGATTAGATCACTGTTATGGCATGCTAAATACCTGGTTAACAGCTTTATGGAATATTTGATTGTCTGTATTGTTTATGCTCTGCATTATGGTTTTCTTGCTGGGCCTTGGCTCACGGGTGCTACATGTTTCAAGTAAAGGCAAGGGCAAGGTGCACCAATCTTGAGTTGGAGAGCTCTGGGGAAGAATGTACATAGTCAGTTGCTCATCCGCCACGGCCGAGGGAAAGTGCAGGGACAAGAAAACCTGAAATGCGTATTTTTCCATTAGAGTGTCTTGTGGTTGTATATAACTTTGAAATCTTGTAATATGTCCTTTAAAACCTGTTTTGGGATCCCATGTACTAAATGTGTTATTTAAATGAAAATTTTCATGTTTATGACAAAAATATTTTAACCTTAACCTGATTATGACTTTAGAATCACGTTTTCAACTATATGACTTGATTAGCAAGTCTTGCGCATTTATAATCACACTGTGTAACGACCTTGGTTATCCAGGGTGTTACACGTAGTCTCATGCACCAGTCGTTGGATCCACAAATCTGCGAGCTGTCCCCCTTGGATTACTTCCATGATCGTGGGTTGCATGGATAACTTTGCCAATCGTCCTACTACTATCTCCAAATCCAATTTGGAGATATTGGTTTGTAGTTCTTGGGGTATTTATTTGATCAAAATTACATAAGCCATTGGTTGCCGACTCAATGTGCCAGCTACTTTATTAGCCTTGCCTGGGTGGTACAGTATATCGAAATCGTAATCGTTGAACAATTCTAACCGCCTTCGTTGTCTCATGTTTAACTCTTTCTGGGTGAAGAAATATTTCAGACTCTTGTGATTAGTGTATATGTCGCAATGAATCCCATAGAGATAATGTCTCCAAATCTTCAATGCGAACACTACCACTGCTAGCTCCAAGTCGTGTGTTTGATAGTTTCTCTTGTAGCTTTTTATTTGTTGGGAGGCGTATGGGATCACTTGCCGTGTTACATTAGTACGACTCTGAGTCCTTGACCTGATGCATCACTATAAATAGCATATCCCTCGGTACCCTTTGGAATAATGAGTACGAGAGCACTCATTAATCTGATCTTTAGCTCTTGAAAACTCTATTCGCACCTGTGTGTCCACTCAAATTTGACGTTCTTTTGGGCTAGTGCGGTCATAGGCATCACCATATTGGAAAAACCTTCCACATAGCGCTTATAATACCCTGCCAGGCCCAAGAAACTATGATCTTCTTGTGCATTCTTTGGAACATTCCATTGTTTCACCGCTTCAATTTTGGTTGGATCGACTGCAATTCCATCTTCTAACACCACGTGCCCTAGGAAACTTACTTGAGTCAGCCGAAATTCGCACTTGGAGAATTTGGCATACAACTTTTTCTCGTGTAATCGTTGTAAGATCAGCTCCAGGTGCTTGGCATGTTCTTCCTAGTTTCACGAGTATACGAGTATATCGTCTATAAACACGGTCACAAATTTTTCTAGATACTACCCCAGTACCATATGCATAAGATCCATGAATGTCGCGAGCGCATTGGTGAGTCTAAAAGACATCACCACGAACTCGTAGTGGCCATACCGAGTTCGAAATCCGATTCCTTGAAATACAACTGGTGATATCCAGATCTCAAATCGATCTTCACAAATACCGATGCTCCCTACAGTTGATCGAATAGATCATCAATTCTGGGCAATGGGTATCGGTTCTTGATCGTCACTTTGTTGAGTTCACGATAGTCTATACACATTCAAATGAATTGGTCGTATAAATCCTTTGTCTAGGTAGTCTTGTAATTGCGCTTGCAGTTCTTTGAGCTTTGCCAGTGCCATCCGGTACAAAGACTTTGATATAGGTGCGGTTCCTGGAATTAACTCAATCTCAAACTCGACTTACCGATCTGGGGTATCCCTGGAAGATCCTCAGGAAACACTTCTGGAAAATTTCACACCACTGCTACCTTGGTTTGTTGTAGCATAGACTCTTTATCCTTGTCTATTACATTCTCTAGGTAGCTGATACATCCATCGTCTAGTAATTTCTTAGCCTTCAAGGTGGAGAATATAGCGACATTCTTCTCTTAGGTTGTGCCTTGGAGCACGAACGGTTCTTCCCCAGGTGGATTAAAAGTCACCTTTCTTCGTTTTCAATTCACCCCCCCCCCCCCCGGTATTTGGTTAGCCTGTCCATACCAAAAATAACATCGTACTCATGTAAATCTAAAACTAGCAAATCCACAGTCAACTCTTGACCTTCTACCCAGACTGGTACGACTCTAACCTAAGACCATACCATCATATCCTCCCCCGAAGGTAAGGATACACCACATACATTTTTCATAGGCTCAGGCTTCCTATCTATCTTATCAACATAAGATCCATCAATATAAGTATGGGATGCACTAGTGTCCATCAATACATATGTTGAGATATTAGCCAAAGGATGCTGACCTGACACCATGTCTAAAGTCCCAGCTCATTTATCACCCTGGGTGAGTGCATAGACTTGCGATGTAGTTCCTATTGGCTTTGGTTGGACGTTTCCTCCCTTCTGTCGATGAGTCGGGTAGTGCCTGGTGAAATGACCCTGCTTTCCACAAGTGAAGCAATTGGGTTTGTTGCACTTGCCTGGGTGGCATCGATTTCATTTATTGCATTGCAACCAGTAGTTGCTTTCTCTCCTTGGCTACTTGTTGAAGTTCAAGCTTCAGCTTGGTGGCTCCATTCTTCATTTATTATTTCCACCATTGGGAAACCGTGAATTTCCTGGAGTATTGGTCTTCCCCACACTTCTATTCCCTCTGTATACAAACCTTCCAGAAGGGTCGCTCTGGTTACTAGAGTTCCTTCTCCGATCATTGGAGACATGTGCTCGTTCATCAGCTCTGTAGAGCTCTTTCTTCTCTTGTACCAGCCATGACTCTTGGCGAATTGCTCGCTCCATGGCTTCATCATAAGTATTCTGGCTGTTCTTCCCGATATACACGAATTGGGATATCTCTCCTTTCAACCCCTTCATGAATTTGCGTACCCGATTGGCTTCAGTGTTTACCAAATCTGGAGCAAATCTTGAGAGTTGATCAAGCTTGCACACGTACTCCTGTATGCTAGATGACCCTTGGAATAGGTTGGCGAACTCATCCACCTTCCGATACATCACTGTCTGGTTGTAGTACTTGGCATTGAATAGGGTCAGGAATTCTGCCCATTCTATATGCGCAACATCAAGCCCCATTCTAGCAATATCGCACCAGATGTGGGCATCCTTCTTTAACATATACACAACACATATTACCTTTTCCCTCTTGGTAGCCACCACAAAATCAAAGATTCTCTCCAGCACACTGACTCATTCTTCTGCCACCAGGGGGTCTGAAGTGCATTCGAATACGGGTGGGTTTTGCCTTCTAAACTGTTCCAAGATCGGTTTCAACTGTTTTATTCTAGATGCATCTGCTGGAAGATTTGCTCCAACCATTGGGTCTTCTTGCGTCAGGAATTCCCGTTGTTCGGGAACGACTTCCTGGGGTGCTGGGGTGTAGGGTTTTGTGACACTTCTGGGAATCTCTGCATCAATGTCTCAAACATCTGAAAATTTGCCTCAGTCCTTCTCAAATCCTCTATCTGAGTTGCTAGATTAGGTTTTGGTTGTACCCTCTGTCTGCAGCCTCTCCCTCAGCCTCGAGCCCTTCCTCTGCCTCAGCCATGACCTACCTCTTGGTCAACGGCTGCTCTCTCGGCTGGGTCTGGTGGATTAGCAGCTCGACCTCCCTTGGCTCGGGTGTTAGGCACCATTGCGAATTTCTATACAACAATGTTTAAAACATTTTGAGTATACTAGTTTCCTTACACAAGGAAAAGAGAAAGGAAAAGAAAGGAATTCACTATGATTTAACTCAAAACAGGTAATCAATCATTTAGGGATATAACCTAGCAATACAAAATGATCATGAAAGATCATGCTATAAGGTTTTAGTTAGTAGAAAAATAAATACAAAAAGAAGAGAACCCTAGCTACACGTTGGTTTTCTTCATCTGCCTGCTACAACTGCACAAAAGCCCTACAACCTAGTAGGTTTGCCAAGTTTTTAACAAAAAGTATCAACAAGACCCTCACAACATAACCTAATCTTAAGTTATCCATCAACATATCCAGCTCTATGTCGGTAGACTCGTCCGGCTGCTTGGGATCCTCCTCTGGCTCTCTCTCGTCATCTCCCAATAGGTCCATTACTGGCTCGACCATCTACTCCACCACCTTGCAATCTGTTGCAGCTACCATTGCGAGTTGGGGTGGCTTTTGAGGTGCAACTTCGGGCGTGGGAGCCTCTGCTGCCATCTTCTCCTCTCGGTACCTCTCCTCCCACCGAGACATGCGGAAATGCAGTCTGAATGTGAGCTCGATAGATGGTCGGAATGCTAGCCGGGAGATGGTGGTGGGTTCCTTTCAGATGCATCCCAATACCAAATACTGATTTATTTTCAAATAGCTAAAGGATCAATACCAAACTTCTTGATCAAAGTTTAGTATTGCTCCTTTAGATTTCTTTTCAATAATCGTAGCGATACTGGAACCAGTAAAACGCTTCGTCTCTCAGATATAGGCTAGCCAGCCTCACCTGGTAGGCAGGTGGAATTTCCATATCCCAAAGGATTATATCAATCATATACGTCAACTCCCATACTTCGGATGACGAGTCATTTTCCCTAGTAAACACGCGCAGGTATGCGCTAGAGGATACCCAAAAAGTGGGTCCTCTAGGACCAGATTAACTATCACTAGCAAATCTGCCATCGCACCTACAATTTATAGAATTGAAGTTAATAAAAGAAAGCAAAGGAAACAAATATGAAAAGTCAGTTCTTATAGTGAGTGTCGGTCTATCTTGTAGAAAGTACATGTGGGTTTGTCTACAAAATCGGCTCAACTCAAGCGCTAATACCACTTCTAATGACCCTAAAAACATACAAGACCAAAAACATGCGGAAATCTAAACTTTTCCTTTAAATCATTGTACCGAAAATCCATATAGAAAAACATTTAAAAAGGTCGTGTGCGCACACATTTAGTTTAGCAAACGGAATTACAACTACTCTTCCACACAGTTATAGAAAGACAAATATCATAAAGGAAATAACAAGCTCGCAGCTTTTTCATTTCAAAATTATGTTCCATCAAAAACCACCCCAGGTAAGGCCACATGTATATATCCGCAAGCACACTCCGGCGCTCATTGCTCCACTTTGCTTTTGCACTTAACAACAACATGAAACAACTAGGTAAGCAAAAACGGTTAGTAAGAATAGCCTTACACACACGTTGTAATGCCCTACTACCCTAGAGTCATTACCACATGATTTTAAAATGTGCCATTAACTCACTAATCGAGGTTTTATACCAAAAAGTGTGATTAAATTAAGGTAAAGACTTATTAAGTGAAACTTTAATATAAAAGGTTTGGGTAATCATTAAGATTATAAAAGTGTTATGTTGGGATCCCAAAACATTGTTTAAAACATAATTACCTCTCAAAAGTTATTATAGAGTTGACCTAGGCAAAAACATTGGTTGTTTGCACAATGTTCCTCAAAACCATCCCAGCCATGGCGGCCACGTATGCCAAACATGTATGCGCCACTCCATGCCCTCCAACTCGTGCTTGGTCGGCCTTTCCCTTGCCCTTACATGCACCATAGAGCACCTGTGAGCCAAGGCCCAGTAAGAAAACTTGACAAACATAGCGTATGACAATTCATTTCAATAAATACATGACTAAACAAACACAATACACAACTCACAAACTCACAACAGCAGCCTAAGCCGATCAAGGTACATTACCTAACACCAGTTTCACGGTCCTAACCGAGTGGGTGAATACAACACCCTAGATGGCCATGCCATGGAAGCTTGGATTTAGCATGCTTATTGTCATTTCCAACCCTTGCCAATCAAGGCCTTTGCCGATCAGTCACAAACACATATACATGACATAGCAATTAAAAACATTCAAACACCATACTAAACACAGATAATTGGGCCATGCCCTGCTCTACAGGCACAAACAATTTTCTTATCTTGAGTCCCGCAAACCTTGGGTAAGCGACCTAGATACGATCCTCGTCAACCGCTCGGATTAGCCTTAAGTCAGAAAATATGGAACCTCCATCATTCTCAAGTAAATAAAGACTTTTGAACCTTAGTTTTAGTCCCCCTGGCCTTGAATTCTACTAAACCTGGTAGTAGGATCCTTCCCGAGCACCCTAAATTGTGTTCCGGAGCCTAAAAACCCTAATTGGCCAATATTTTCTATTTGAGCTGTGGCGCTCCTTAGAGGTGTCGCGACCTTCTACAAGTTAGATAGCTCGAGGCTCTCATCTGGGGGACACAGGCCATGGCACCTAAGCGATCCAGCAAACTCCCATTGGCCTTCTGGGTTCATGCGAGCCACGATGCTCAAAAACAGCACCGCGGGGCGACCCTGTGAACCCAATTTTTCCTATAATTTTTTAGATTTCTAAACTCTCCAATAATCGTTCCAAACATGCTCTAAGGCCATAATTATGTCCCAAAACATCTTCACTACACTTAGAGTATAACAAACACCTCAGAAAACTAACTAAATCCATAATTCAAATCAAAACCCAATCTAAGTCTAAAACATAGCTAAACATCAAACCTCGGCAGAAATTCACCAAAAATCAGAGTGAAAACCTTACTCTGCTAAGAATCTCAATCCCCTTCAGCTGCTCCACTTAATCCTAGCTTCAATTCCTCAAAATTCCTGAGCCAATCTTCCAAAGGTTTCACAAAGCTTCCAAGTACACAAAGGGAGGGAGAATGAGCTGAATAAAGAAAGGGAGAGATAGTTGCTGAGAGACTAAGCGTTCCCTTTCTGATTACTTCTCAAAGCTTCCCCAAGTCTATCCTTAGCACCAAAAGACCAACATGCCCCTAGATCAATTCCTATCCCTTTAATACCATTGAGGGAAAATTTGTCATTTTCCACATTCCCGCTAATTCCTCGAGTAGTCCTATAAATCCCCAATTAATCCTGGCATACCCAAATAATCAATAAATTGCTACTTGTTACCTGGTAACCCCAAATACGTACTACGATCCCAAAATACCTCTACGCTCACGAAGAGCAGGGTAATTGACCAAATTGTAACTATTCCGCTAATCCGCTCCCTAGGACCACCTCAGACCACACATCTCAAATGTATCTCCACAATACTGTGGTCTTACTCATATCGCATACATAGCACATATATATATACCCTCAACGAGTCAAAAATTAAAAATGCTCCCTTGTTAACTAGAATTGTCCCACATGCGCATTTAATACAACTAAACATGCATATGTAGTCATATCATATCATAACCCAAGCAATCACATAATGATGTACATATATCATGGCTAATCATGTAATAATACAATTAAATCAATTATTGCCCTCCTGGCATGCTAATCAAGGCACCAAGCCTAATTAACGAATTTGGGGCATTACAACTATCCCCTCCTTACAGAAATTTCATCCTCGAAATATACCTAAATAGTTCGGGATGCCGATCCCACATATTAGACTCAAGCTCCCAAGTTGCCTCCTCACTTTTGTTGTTTCTCCACAACACTTTCGCTAAAGCAATGGTCTTGTTCCATAAAACTTTGTCCTTTCTGTCTAGTATCTGGATCGATTTCTCCTCATAAGACAAATCTTGGTCCAACTCCAGGTTTTCATAACTTAACACGTGTGCAGGATCTAATTTATATTTCCAGAGCATAGACACATGAAATACATTGTGAACCCCTGATAAAGCTGGAGGCATAGCCAATCTATAAGCCACCTCTCCAACTCATTCCAGAATCTCAAAGGGGCCAACAAACCTAGGACTTAACTTGCCTTTCACTCCAAATCGTTTCACCCTTCTCAAAGGAGAAACCCTAAGAAACACATGATCACTAATTTGAAACTATACACTTCTGCATTTCAAGTCTGAGTGACTCATATGCCTACTCTGGGAGGTGAGGATTCGAGCTCTAATCCTCTCAATCGCCCCATAAGTCCTTTGAACTGCCTCGGGACCTAAGTACTTCCTCTCACCCATCTCATCCCAATGAATGGGTGATCTACATTTCTTCCCATACAATATTTCATAAGGACTCACTTCGATAGTTGCATGATAATTGTTATTGTAAGAAAATTCAATCAAAGGGAGATACTTACTCCAAGATCCCCCAAAATCCAGCACACAGGCCTGCAACATATCCTCTGGTATTTGAATCGTCCTCTCAGACTGTCCACCCGTCTGAGGATGATAGGTTGTATTGAATCTCAGTTGCGTGCCCATATCCTTCTACAGGCTCTCCCAAAACTTAGAGGTGAAGGTGGGGTCCCTATCGAACACTATCGATCTTGGAACCCCATGGAGACGCACGATCTCCTTTACATACAAGTCAACGTACTACTCCACTGTATAATTTGTCCTAACAGGCAAAAAGTGGGCTGATTTGGTGTACCTGTCCACAATCACCCACACAGAATCATGTTGCCCCACTGTCCTCGGCAACCCAACCACGAAGTCCATGGAAATATCCTCCAAATTCAACTCTGGAATCCCTAAAGGCTGCAGCAACCCTGCTGGCCTTTGGTGTTCAACCTTCACCTACTGACAGGTTAATAACTTGGCTACATAATCCACCACGTCCTTCTTCATTCTTGGCCACCAATACAGAGTTTTTAGATCTTGGTACATCTTCGTCGTACCAGGATGTAATGAATAAGGAGTGGTATGAGACTCATCAAGAATATCTCGCCTGGTACCAGAATCCATCAGAACGCAAATCTGATTTTTATATCTCAATAGATCTACCTCTGAAATAGAAAAGGCTCTAGCTAGTCCATCTAAGACATTCTCCTTGTGTTTCCTCAACTGAGGATCCTCCTTTTGCGCTTCTTTGATTCTCTCAAGGAGTGTGGACTGAAGAGTAATGTTGGCTAGTTGAGCAACTACCAGTTCAATTCTCGCTCTCATCATTTCTTCAACTAGCTTTTCTGATATATGTCTCGAACTAAACAACTGCCCTGGGCCCCTCTGACTTAATGCTTTAGCAACCACGTTGGCCTTTCGTGGATGGTACAAAATCTCACAATTGTAGTCCTTTACCAATTCCAGCCAACACCTTTGGCGCATATTCAAATACTTTTGAGTAAACAAATACTTCAAATTTTTATAGTTAGTGTATATTTTGCACTTCTCCCCATATAGGTAGTGCCTCCATACATTCAATGTGAATACCACCGCTACCAGTTCCAGATCATGAGTGGGATACCTCTATTCATACTCCTTCAGCTGTCTAGACACATAAGTTATCACCTTCCCAGCTTGCATCAATACACAACCCATTCCCTGCCTCAAGGTATCATAGTAGACAATAAACTTTTCCTTGTTTGATGGAAGATTCAGTACCGGAGCATTAATCAGTCGCCACTTCAATTATGTGAATTTTTCCTCACATCTATTTGTCCTGACATACTTCATCTTCTTACGTGTCAGCTCAGTCAGTGGTGTTGCTATCCTAGAGAATCCCTCAATGAATCACCGACAGTACCCTGCTATCCCCAGGAAGCTTTTAACCTCTGGTACACTACTTGGTCTTTTCCAATCTCTCACTGCATCTATCTCGGTTGGGTCCACCAATATCCTCTCCTTACTCACAATGTGGCCTAGAAATGTTTCTTGGGCTAACAAGAATTCAAATTTGCGTAAATCTTATGCTCCCTTAGCCACTATAGTACCAAACGAAGATGTTGCTCAATGTTTCCTTCTGATTGGGAGTACACCAGTATATCATCAATGAATATGATCACAAACTTATTCAAGTAATCCCCGAATACCCTATTCATCAAATCCATGAAGGTTGCTGGGACATTGGTTAACCCAAAAGACATGACCAAGAATTCATAATGTCTATACCTTGTATAGAACGTGATCTATGGTTTGTCCTCCTCCTTAATCCTCAGCTGATAGTAGCCAGATCGAAGGTCGATCTTAGAAAATACTGTCATTCCTTGTAGCTGATCAAATAAATCATCAATCCTAGGCAGTGGATACTTATTCTTAATAGTCAACCTATTCATATCTCAGTAATCAATGCACATTCTAAAGGACCCATCCTTCTTAACAAACAGCACTAGGGCACCCCACGGTGAAAAGTTGGGTCTAATGAATCCTAGATCCAGTGATTCCTATAGTTGAATCTTTAGTTCCTTTAACTTGCTGGAGCCATTCTATAAGGTGTCCTCGATACTGGTTCTGCTCCTAGTGCCAATTTTATGAAAAATTCAATCTCTCAATGTGGTGGCAATCCTGGCAGGTCTCCTGGAAATACATCAAAAACTCACACACCAACCTGGTCTCACCTAGTCCAACTGAAACGACCCTAGAGGTACCCACTATGTTGGCTAGGAACTTGTGCAACCTTCTTGCAACAGGTCTCTATCTCTCAATGCAGAGATCATAAGTACTCATGGTCCACTCACTGTCCCCACAAACACGAAGGATTCCTCTCCTTCTGGCTTAAAAGTTACCATCCTTCGCTTAAAGTCTATCATAGCCCCATACATTCCTAATCAATCCATTCTCAGAATCATATCAAAATCATCCATCACCATTTCAATCAGATCCACAGACAACTCCATACTGTCTATCTCTACTGGTAACGCTCTAAGCCACCTCCTAGAAACTTCCAGTTCCCCAGTTGGCAACAGAGTTCTAGATCCCATAGCATACAGATCACAACGTCTACACAAATATTCTATCACTCTAGCATATAAAAATGAATGAGTTGCCCCTGAATAAATCAATGTAGTAAACAAAGAACAATAACTAGAAATTTGACCTATCACGACCAAGGGACTAGCCTCAGCCTCGGTCTGGGTCATGGTGTACACTCTGGCTGGAGTGAGGTTGTCCTTCCTCTTTGGTTCCTCTTTCTTAACTTGAGGACAATCTTTCCTCAAATGGATGATACTCCCACACAAAAAACAAGCTCTAACTTTGCACTTTCCCAAGTGGCGTCGCCTACACCTTGCACACTCTAGGTAGCATCTCCAATTCTCTCCCCCGCCCTATCGGCCACAAAAGGCACCCCCTGCCCTCCTATCTGGACCAGGAGAAACAAAAGAATCTGGGGCCTTTCTCTACTACTCACTAGGGCCACTACCTCGGCTAGAACCAATGAAGGGACACACCATCCTTCGAGCATTGTGCCTCAGTAGTAAGGGATTTTTCCACTACCTGAGCATAAGTGGTAGTCCTTGGATCCAATGTTATCTTGACATCCCAAGCTATCATTACATTCAACCCCAGTACAAAGTGATCTCTCAATGCCATATCAGTAGGCACCAATTCCAGTGCAAACTTAGCCAACCGGTGGAACTTCAAGGCATACTCTGTTACAGTCATACTGTTCTGAGTTAGGTTGGTATATTCATCAACTTTTGTAGTTCAAATTGCAACAATAAAGTACTTCTCATTAAAAACATCTCTGAATTCATCCCAAGTCAGAGTAGTCACATCTCTCCTCTAAGACACAACTTCCCACCAAATGGGGGCATCATCCCTTAACATATAGGTGGCACAAGCCACCCTCTCATTTCCTTCCACCCTCATAAAATCCAGTGTGGAAGAAATCATATTCATCCATTGCTCTACCCGTAGTGGGTCTGGACCACCCTCAAAGGTGGGAGGGTGCTGCTTTTTGAACCTCTCATACAGAGGCTCTCATGTATTTTCCATGACATGCTTGGTTTGCACTATTGCCACAGCCTGTGGGACCTATAATCCAACATCCCGAGGAGGAGTCTGATGTCTTAGCTCTTAGAGCTCATCTTCAGTTCTCTAATGTCTGGCTTGCATTTCTGCAACACATCTATTGATAATTCTGTGGGGGAGGGTCCTGACCCTGGTTGTTATTGTAACATCCCAAATTTGCTAATAATTCTTAGGGCCTTGATTAGCATGTCGGGAGGGCAATAACTGATTTAATTATGTTAATACATGAATTAAATGATTATGTGAAAAGAAATGCATGTTTAGGTGAATTAAATATGCATGTGGGCCCATTTCGGTTAATAGGGGCATAATAGTAATCCTGGCCCGTTGAGGGCATAAATGAAAATTATATGTGTATTATGCTTGATACCACAAGATTGTGGTGATATATTTGTGATGTGTGATCTGAGACGGTCCTAGGGAGAGGAATAGTGAAATAGTCACAAAGAGGTCGAGTACCCGACTCGAGGGAGCCTAGGGGTATTATGGGAACATAGTATGAGTTCGGGATTTACCGGATAACGGGTAGCGATTTGGTGATTGTTTAAGTACGTCGGGGTTAAATGGGGAATTATAAGAACACTCGAGGAATTAGCGGGATGTGGCTTTAAAGGATTTAGGATTGATCTTATGGGTAATTAGGTCATTTTGATACTAAGGGATTGCTTCGAATAGGCTTAGTAGCTCTGAGAAACCACCAAAACTAAGTACTCTCCTATCTCTCTTGCTTTCTCTCGGCTCTCCCTCCCTCTCTCTTGGTGACTTAAGGAATTTCGGGAATTTTTGGTGGTGAAGCTCAAAATTTGGGGTTGGGGATTGAAGAATTGGAGGCTTGAAGTGCTTGGGGATTAGCTCAGGTCAAAATTCTAAGTGATGTAAGGGTTTCATTTTGATGTTTTTTTGCTGAATTCTGTTGTGATCCATAGGCTTGCGTGAGGTTGAAACTTTAGACTGGTTTGTGAGTTTTTGATGAGCTTATGGGATAATTTTGAGGTGTTTGTACTGATTAGGCTGCTTGGTTATGACTCCTAGACTTCATTCTAGTTTTATATGTTGTTTGGGGTGTGATTTGGTGGTTTAGGCTCAAGGAAAAATGCAGAAAAGGTGGAATTTCTAGGTTTTGGGGCTTAAGCCATGACCCTATTCCTCAGGCTCCGCGACCCGTACGAACTCAGTGGCTTGGAAGCGTCAAAATTTTTCCCAGACACCGCAACACAAGCTGAGGCGCGCTGCGGCCCGTGTCCCTATGATGAGAGCCCAAGGTTTTCTGACTTGAGTGTGTCGCGGACCTTAAGGGCTGGTTCGTGGCTCAAATAGGAAATGTTGGCCATTTGAGGGTTTTAAGCTTGGGAACCCAAATGTTAAGGCTCAAGAAGGATTCCATTAACCGGTTTAGTAGAATTCGAGGTCCCAAAGGCTAGTATAATAATTTGAAGTTCTGAATCGGTTAGAGATTGATGGATGTCTATTTATTGATGCGTTGTAACTATATATCAAGGCTCGGATTTAGGGGATCGTGCTCGAGATCGCAGTAGTCAATCAGCACGAGATACGGGTAAGAAAAATTTTTGCGCCCGTAGAGCTGGGTATGGCCCTATTATTTGTGTTTATTATATGTTTGAATACTTGTAAATGCTATGCTATGTTGTGTATGATTATGAGTGAATGACGATGGCTGAGAAAGGCAAGGTCGGGAATGGCGAAGGCCGAGAATGGCAAAGGTCGGGTATGGCAATAGCTGGGATCTGCATTCAGCACATTGAGTGCAGGCCGCTAGGATGAGATCCTCTAAGGGTGCTGTATCCACCCGCTCGGTGAAGACCGTGAACCTAGTGCCTGGTAAAGCACTTGGGTTGGCATAGGCCACTATATGTTTAATTTGTTGTTGTACATTATTGGATTAAATTGTGATATGTTATGCTTTGAGTTTTCTTGCTAGGATTCAACTCACGGGTGCTCTATGGTGCAAGTAAGGGCAAGGGAAAGGTCGACCAACCATGAATTGGAGAACGCGGAGCAGTGTGTACATGTTCAGCCTACCTGGCCGCACGGCCAGGGTTGTTTGAGGAACTACTCTAAATGGTTGATTTTGTCACTTCGGTCGACTGTATTATTAACCTTTGAATTCTAATACATTTTGAAACAGTGTCTTGGGATCCCAAATGTATTAACTTTTATGGTTTTAATGAATATCCAAGTATTTTATAATTAATGTTGTCAAAGGAGATTTTATTTCAATTTAATCACACTTTTCAATATAAAAACTCGATTAGCAAGCTAATTGCACACTTATAAAAAAAAATCGTAATGACTCTAAGGTAGTTGGGCGTTACAAGTTGGTATCAAGGGATGCCAAGGTTTATGGTTATTGTAGATCGACCGAACATGTAAGCTCACTGCCAGAGACAAGCTCGACTCAAGGTTGGTCGGTATTAAATGAATTATGTGCTTAAATGCTTGTGTTGAGTTACCCTATTTGCTTGAATGTTATAGATAGAGCATGATGTTTATATATGTATGATGTCAGGGAATGCCCCTTGATTGCTATATGCTTATGTTATGTGCATGTGGTGTGGATTGTTGCTTGTATTGGATTGATTGGGACTGGGAGGTGGTTTTGGACATTGTTATCGTGCCTGATGTGCGATGTCATTGATTGCAGACATATTGAACTATGACTTGGCAATCGATTAGACTCTATGGCAATGTGGTCGAGGATGACAACCAGGGACAAGACCCTCCACCTGCCCCACAGAATTGGCAACAATTGTTTGCTGAAATGGAAGCCAGACTTCAATAAACAGAAGATGAGCTCCTAGAATTGAGGAAACATGCCCCTCATGGGGAAATTGAGTTATAGATTCCACCGATTGTGGCACCAGTACCAGCCCAGCCCGTGATGGAAAACAGGTGGGAACCCTTATACTAAAGATTCAGGAAGCAGTACCCTCCCACCTTTGAGGGTGGTCCAGACCCACTGCCGGCAGAGCAGTGGATGAACATGATTTCTTCCATCCTAGATTGCATGAGGGTGGAAGGAAACGAGAAGGTGGCCTACGCCAACTACATGTTGAGAGAAGACGCCCAAATATGGTGGGAAGTGGTGTCCGAGAGGACGGATGTGACAGTTGTAACTTGGGAAGAATTTAGAGATGTCTTCAACGAGAAATACTACAGTGTGGCAGTCCGAGCTGCAAAGGTTGATGAACTTGTCAACCTGGCTTAGAACCGAATGATGATTACAGAATATGCTCTGAAGTTTGACCGGTTAGCGAAGTTGGTGCCAGACTTGGTGCCTACGGATATGGCATGGAGGGATCGGTTTGTGTGGGGATTAAACGTTATGATCACCCATGATGTCAAGATAACATTAGATCTGAGGACTACCACCTATATATAGGTTGTGGAGAAGGTCCTTACAGCTGAGGGGACCGAGGATCAGATATCTGGTCTAGTACACAACATGGCATACATCAGACTTCCAACTGCAGATCCTTAAGGAACTTTTCTCATTGCATCTTCCTCTTCAGGAGTCTGGGGAGACTGCTTCTTTGAAAGATGAATTCCATGGCGGGACGGTAGATGCCCTTTCTTGGAATTTGTCATTGAGAAACGTTCAAGGACTTTATCTATGTAAGCTGCTTGAGATAGAGCTAAGAGTCTATTCTTTCTATCCCTGATGATCTAGATACCTAGAACATAACTCACTTCACCCAAATCCTTCATCTGGAATTGAGTGCTCAGCCAATTCTTCACATCTGATAATTTCTTAACATTGTTTCCAATGAGTAAGATATCATCTACATAAAGAACCAGGAATACCATTATTTAATTTGCCTTCAGTTGGTAAACACAGGGCTCATCAATATTTTGTTCAAAGCCATAGGTCTTGATTATTTCATCAAATCTAAGATTCCAGGAACGAGAAGCTTTCTTAAGTCCATAGATGGACCTATTCAACTTGCAAATTTTTCCTTCTTGTCCATCTACTTTAAATCCTTCTGGATGATCCATATAAATGACTTCGTCAAGCTTTTCATTAAGAAAAGCTGTTTTGACCTCCATTTTCCAAATCTCATAGTCGAGAGCGGCAGCTATGGATAAGAGGATGCGAATGGATTTAAGCATGGCTACCGGACTAAAAGTTTCCTCATAGTCCATGCCTTCTCTTTGGGTATAACCCTTTGCCACTAATCGAGCTTTATAAGTCTTGATATTTCCATCAACACCTCGTTTCTTCTTGTAGATCCACTTGCACCCAATGGCCTAAAGTCACTAGGTGCTTCCACAAGATCCCAGACGAAATTTGAGTACATGGACTCCATTTCCTATTTCATGGCTTCGAGCCATAGTTCCTTTTCAGGGCTAGCCATTGCCTGTTTGAAAGACAACGGATTATCATCACTAGTGTCACCAACAACCATATCGGTTTCACCATCCAAACCATAGAGAACTAGGTACCTAGAAATCCTCCCACTACGACGAGGCTCCATGACTGTTTGCTCAGGAACAGTGGTACTTTCTTCATTTAAATCGACTTGGGTCGGTTGGACATGAAGAGTGAGAATTTCATCATCATATTGCGTTGATGACGATGGAACATTGGTTGGAGTCAATTCTTTAACCATCTCCTCTAAAACTACTTTGCTATGAGGTTTAAAGTTCTCAACATAGTCATTTTCCAAAAAAGTAGCATTTGTAGAAGTAAACATTTTCTTTTCTGAATGACTATAGAAAAGTCCACCCCGAGTACCTTTAGGATAGCCAAAAAACATGCAAACTTCAGTTTACGGTTCTAGCTTTCCCTCCTTTTTCCTCAGGACGTGAGCGGAACACCCCCAGATTTTATAATGGCGTAAACTAGGTTCATGACCATTCCAGCGTTCTAAAGGTGTTTTTGGGATTGATTTAGACGGCACGGCATTGAGAATGTCGTTCGCGGTTTCAATTGCGTCTCCCCAGAACGAAGTTGGTAGAGTTGAGTAACTAAGCATGCATCTAACCATTTCCAATAAATTTCTGTTCCAGCGTTCCGCTACACCATTTTGTTGCGGAGTACCTGGGGCAGTAAGTTGTGATAAAATCCTAAGTTCAGTTAAATGATCTTGGAACTGCATATCCAAATATTCTCCACCCCTATCAGATCGCAAGATCTTTGATGTTTTACCTAATTGGTTCTGAGCCATTGCTAGGAATTCCTAAAACTTTGAAAATGTTTCTAATTTCCTATGCATTAGGTAAAGACATGAGTGTATAGAGTAATCCTCATTGAAAGTGACAAAATACTCAAAACCACCCCTGGCTTGTACATTCAAAGGTCCACAAACATCTGAATGCACAAGACCAAGTGGTTCTTTGGCCCTATCACCCTTTGCAGAGAATGGACGCTTGGTCACTTTGCCTTCTAGACAAGATTCACAAACAGGCAATTCACCTAAGGTGAGTTCCCTCAAAGGTCCATCCTGTGTAAGTCTTTGAATCCTATCATAGCCAATGTGACCTAGTCTCAAGTGCCATAAATACGTCATATTATTGTTATCGGTCTTTTGACATTTATTGGTCCTAGGTTTAGCTACTTTGAATAAATCATTATTAAGAGCGAGGGGTTCATTAGGTCGCAGAATATAAAGCTCATTTTCCAAACATGCAATACACAATTGTGATCCATTGAAAGAAATAGATATATTAGAACTTGTGAAAGTCATAACAAATCATTCTAATTGCAACATGGAAACTGAAATTAAATCTCTAATAAAATCCAGAATAAAAAATACATCATTTAAACTTAAAAATTTATTTCCGAACTTCAGACAAGCTCTTCCTCTAGCTTGGACCGCAACGAATGCTCCGTTCCCAACTCTAAGCTTTAAGCCGCCTTCGTTCACTTCCTCCCATGATTCAAGAAGCTATAAAGAGTTACAAACATGGTTAGTAGATCCAGAATCAATAATCAAAATAGAGTTATCATTCTCTAAAACACATGTTTCCAAGATAATGAAATATAATCATTACCTTTGTTTTTATCTGCTAGAAAATTGGGGAAATCCTATTTCCAATGCCCCTTCTCTTTGCAGTGAAAACATTTACCTTTACATTTCTTGTTTTTCTTATTTTTCCCCTTAGGCATCTGTGCACTCGCCTTTGCAGCCTTTGCAGTCTTGGGGTTGTTGTTTTGTCCACCTTTCCTCTTGTTTCCAGCTTTCGAAGACGAAACTTGGTTAGCTTCAGCCTTAGCTGGATCAGCAGCAGTTGTAGTAGTTGTCTTCTTTTCTCCTCCTTTACTAGGTCCACCCATGATAGACTCAAAAGTCTGAAGCTCATTCATGAGCTGCGTCAGACCATAGTTGAGTTTATTCAACACATAGTTGGTGGTGAATGGAAGGAAAGCTGGAGAAAGACTGTTGAGGATTAAGCCAACTTGAGTTTCCTTGTCTATTATGGCTCCGTGCAGTTCAGCTTCCTGAAAGTAGTTTGTCATCTTGATTAGGTGATCACGAACATGTTGAGAAGGTGCCATTCGAGCATTAGCATATTTCTTGGTGGCCTCAAAACGAGTATGCATTGTCTTGGCACCAAACATGTCTTGGAGCTGATCCATGATTTCGTAGGCTGTCTCGACATTCTCCATCTTTGTCTTGAGAGTGTCGACCATAATAGTCAACATGTAGTACCGCGCCTTGTTGTTAGCCACCTGCCAGCGCTCATACTTGTCCCTCACAGACTTGGTAGCTCCTTCGGCTGGAACTTCCGGGGTTTCTTCAGTCATGACGAACTTGGAGTTGTCACCAATAAACACAATTTTGATGTTTTGCTTCCATTTAAGGAAGTTTTCTCCAGTGAGTTTCTCCATCGAAAGTTGAGAAAGGATGGGAGTAGACACAGCCATAACTTAAAACTACAAATTACCAATAAAATAGAAATCAATCATATTTGCTCAATAAAACTTCTATCCACACAAATTTCAAGAAATAGCACAACATATACCAAAAATATGTAAGATATGAGAAAAAATACCAAAAACAATCATATCTCTATTTCTTTAAGTTTTTAACTAATCTATGATATCCTTTTCCCGGTTGGCGGGAATAAAAAATATCATTAGTTTAATAGAGTTGTAAACTCATTTAATAATGGACACCACTATTAACAACCTACTATTCGATCAAAAAAAGAAAACAAAATATCTTATTTTATGAGCTAGACCCACGGTTTCAATAATCATAAATTTAGTTCTAGTAGTCACCGTAGGGGTGAGTCTAGTAGAATTTGACCTATAATTATCTATCTTTTGAGATCTAACCTTGTCAAAATAACTAATGAACACCTTCCATAGGGGGACGAATCAAAGCGCCTCCAGGCCCCATTAAGTTATTGACTATGTTAAACCAACGGTGGAGATCAAATAAAATTTTAAAATAAGCTCATTATAAAATTAAAAAAAAAATGTATTTTTATTATTTATTTTTTAGAAAATTAATGACTATGGTTTTCCCAAAAAAAAAATTAAACGGATTAAATTTTTTAAAACCAAAGTCCTATAATGTCTTATTAATTCTAAAGTGTCACATTGAAACAAATTCAATTAATTTAGAATTAATTTTTTGCTAATCAATATTTAGGTTTAACTAATATAATGAACCTATACAATTAAGTCCAACTCAGGTAAATTGGCCTTAATAATTGGGCTTGTATGGAGGAGGGATGGGTCTAGTATGTCGTTCCCACTACAAAGGCCCCCTATCTTCCATACAAGGTCCAAAAGACAGGAATTTAAACATTTATTTTATTAATTGGTTAGGTCCACTATAGTCATGCAAAGCAAATGTGCCTTCACAAGTGGAATCACCCACAAGAGAGGAATTTAAACTTAACATTTTCTAATGGGCCCAAATAAAACCTATCATTTTATGAATATTTTATTTGGCAAAAATGTTATCCAAAAAAACAGGCACGGATGACGTGGCAAGTGATTTCTGGACACGTGGCTGACACCTGGCGGAGTTCTGCTAGGGTATCGACCAGTAAAGATATTGTAAGCAAAAGGCAGTCGAAGTTTACTTGCGACCAGTATGGTCGCAGGTTCCACGTATCTCATGATAATTTTATGAAGATCTTAGTCAATCCCGAGATTGACTCCCATAATTTCCTGAGTATCCGATTATTTAGGAAAGAATATCTGTAACAAATTAATGTAATCCCCCTTGAGCCTATAAATAGAGAAAGATAGCTCAAGGAAGGGACTTTTGGCTTTCGAATTATTTGAGACTAGAGTGATTCTATTTGATATATTGTATTGTTCTTCAGAGGTTGGTGAAACTCATTGAACCCTAGTTCTTTGATCACTCCTTTGAATCCTATATCAATAACAGTTCAAGTGGACGTAGGTTGTTACCAGATTCTGGGGTCGAACCACTATAAACTCTTGTGTTCTTTATTGTTTTTTGTCATCACATTCATTTCAACGTGTTTGTCCACATCAAGCATATTTGACTCCGTGTCAGTTGGCCAAAATCAGGGTCAACATTCTGGTGCTTTCATTGAGAGCTTGATACATTATCGTTGAAAGATCAATGGCGAAAACTACCAAGAAAACTGGACAGGCATCCGGCGCTACACCATCTCACCCGCCTCCTCCTCCTCCAAACGTGACTAAGGATGAGCCACATTTGGAATTCGATGAAGAAGAAATGGATTCCGAGACACTGAAGAATACCCTAGGGGTATTGCAGGATGAACTGGCCAATCTAAGGGCCAGCCAGGAAAGTGCTGCCGAAATTATGGCGCGACAGCAATAGGAAATTGAACAGCAGCGCCTGGAGCTGAGTGAAAGACAGCGGAGATGAACCGTTGCCAAAGGGAGGCCATGGAAGCCCTCGAAGCAGCCCTACAACTGGCTAGGAACCAGGCTGCACCTGCCTCGCAGCCTGATCAACCTACAAATGGGCCGCCACAAAGGGGTCCTAATCCTAGCCCACCTATCCAGCCCTCGAGCCCCCAAAGGCCCGAGCAGCCACCGGTGCCTCAGGACGATGTCCTGCTAAGGGACCCTGAAGCACGGCCTCTATCCCAGGCTGTTCACGGCAATCCCCCACAGCAAAGGCAGAATAGGGCCGGGCAGCCGCCTCGCAGTCCTAGACGCCATAGGGGCGACGAGCCGAACCCTCCGAGCAGAGGACAGCGTCCTCCTGGTAACAGAAGGAACTCAGAGTCAGGCTCTGCGGTCCGGGCCCCCCCACGGCATGATAATGCACGGGGACCCACCGACCCACGTAGGCCACCCTCTAATGCTCGGGAGGTTCCAGCCCGGGAAGGCAACCGAGGGAACAGTTAATCCCACCATAGCCAATCAAGATTCAGAGATGGCCGTGGTTATAACGAGGCTGACTTAGGCAGAGGAAACACCGGTCAGAGGAATGAAGAAAGGGGTGGAGGCAGAAGCCTGCCACCTAGGGATGACCAACCCGAAAGACGGGACGCTGGGGGGCAGCCCAGACAAAATAACATCTTCAACCAGCTCAGAGCTAGCGAGCAGCGGAGGAGAGACGAGGATTTAAGAGACGTACTCAACAATCGTTGAGAGCGGCAAGACGAGAACGTCCCCACAGCACCAGAGGCCCCAACGATTCCTGGCGCCGTGCAGGCCCAGATAGATGCCCTCAACCAGGCAGTACAGCAGCTGGTCGAGGGAAGAACATCTTATATCGACCACGATAGGAGAAACGGCACTCCTTTCGTCCAGAGGATAGCTATGGCAGAAACTCCTAGCAAGTTTAAGATGCCTACGCTTCCGAACTTTGACGGGTATGGTGACCTGGTATCTCACGTCAACAAGTTTGAGATACAAATGGACATTCAGAAAGTGTCCGAAGATGCTCGGTGCAGGATCTTCCTTGCAACACTTTCTGATGCCGCACAGGAGTGGTTTTTCAAATTCCCTCCTGCAAGTATAGTTTCCTGGGAAATGTTCGTGAAATAATTTTACGGACAGTTCTATGCGGGTCGTGTGCACCTGACTGAGGTAAATCAGCTGGTCAAAATACGCCAGCAAGACGGAGAGCCACTGAAGGACTACGTCCAGCGCTTTATGCGAGCAGCTGCTAGGGCAAAAATAGTGGGAGACAAAGGCAAGATGATGGCCATAACTGCAGGGGTTAAGCGTCGCAGGCCTCTCTGGGACAGCCTCAGAAAACATGGGGTCAGAACTACCTAGGAATTTTTGGATCGAGATGATCGATATATCAAGCTCGAGGATGCCATCGCCAATGAAGGGAAGCCCCCAGGCAAGGACAAAGGGACTGTCGAGCCCGCCAAAGCTGCCAATGGGTCCAAACCCAACAGCAACGGCAAAGGCAACGGGAACGGCAACGACAATGGCAAGAATGGGGGGAAACGGCCGCACAATGAGCCTTCCACCTCTGACAATAAACGAGCCAAGGGTAATCGTTATGAACCACGGTTCACTAATTACACTACCCTTATTGAGTCTCGGGAAGAGGTTTATCAGGCCACGAGTTCCAGTGTGCCTTATAAGAAACCTGCTCCCATTCGGAAGGATATTTCGAGAAGAGATACTACCAAGTTCTGTCGTTATCATAACGACTACGGACATGATACCAATGAATGCAACCAGCTGAAGGATGAGATCGAGCTCCTTATTAGACAAGGACACTTGAGAAGCTATATACGGGCCTCAGGAAATTCCCAACGAGAAGCTCCAGGTAGCAACGAGCAAGCGCCCACACGCCAACGCTCGCCACCTTTGCAGCCTGATCCCGTAACTGGTACATTGTTAACCATCTGTGGAGGCCCGCACCTCGCGAGTAATAGCGGAAAGGCCAGGGAACGATATGCTCGGACTCTGCGCCACGACCAGGACATCAAGATGATGACTGTGGATGACCGCGCGCCGAAAAAGGCTCGGTCAGAAGAAGGCAAAATAACCTTCTCTGATAGCAACGCCCAGCATGTCCGGTTCCCACATTTCGATCCGCTGGTCGTGGATGTCCAAATGGGCAATATGATGGTGAAAAGAGTGCTAGTTGACACAGGAAGTTCAGTGAACATCTTGTATAAATCTTTGTTGGAATGCATGAAGTTGTCCGTTAAGGACTTGGAGCCCTGCAACCAAACAATATACGGCTTCTCTGGTGAGGGACTCGCCCCGGCGGGGTCAATCAGACTTCCAATGACGGTAGGTACAGCGCCTGCTACCAGGACATTACTCGCTACTTTCATAGTGGTCGATTGTCCCTCGGTGTACAATGCGGTCATTGGAAGACCTATACTGATTGATCTTCGAGCCGTCACCTCTATATGGCACTTAGCCATGAAATTCCTGACAGACTCAGGGGTAGGACGCGTGTTTGGAAACCAGAGGGAGGCCAGGGAGTGCTACAACGCCTCAGTCATGAAGGCGAAGAAGGGAACGTCAAAGGGCACTCCCCCAGATAGGTTGCAGATGGCTATTGATACACAAGCCCAATCCGATGATGAAGTCACCAAATAGGGTGTTGCCCAAAGTGAGGATAGAGATTTAGATCCTCGCTTTGGGGATTTTGAGGAAAATGTTGGACCCGTCGAGGACTTGGAAGAGGTCCAACTTGACGAAGAAGACCCGACCAGAGTCGTGAAGGTCGGGAAAAACTTAGAACCAACCACGAAGCATGCACTAGTGGAGTTTTTGCGGAAGAACCAGGAAGTCTTCGCCTGGTCGCACAAAGACATGGCTGGGATAGATCCTGCAGTTATCAGCCATGTCCTGAACATAGACAAGAGTTTTCCACCCGTGCAACAGAAAAGAAGGCTGCTCAATAAGGATCGGTCGAGAGCCTTAAAAGAAGAAGTTGAAAGATTAAAGGAGAATGGGTTCATCAGGGTGGTATTTTATCCATCGTGGGTCTCTAATCCAGTGTTGGTTCCCAAGCCTAATGGCAAATGGCGAACCTGTGTGGATTTCACAGACCTCAATAAAGCCTGCCCGAAGGATTGCTTCCCACTCCCGAGAATCGACCAGTTGGTCGATGCTACTGCAGGACATGAGATCCTCTCCTTCATGGATGCATACTCAGGCTATAATCAGATCAGCATGCATCCCCCTAACGAGGATCACACCAGCTTTCGGACTGATACAGGATTATACTATTATAAAGTGATGCCCTTCGGACTGAAAAACGCAGGTGCGACTTACCAGCGACTGGTTAACCACATGTTTAAAGAGTTGATCGGAGTAAACATGGAGGTGTACGTGGATGACATGATGGTAAAGTCGAAAAAAGCATAAGGACATGTGAAGGATTTATAAGAGTGTTTTGATGTATTGAACAAGTACCAGATGAAACTAAATCCTCTCAAATGTTCCTTCGGAGTTGGATTAGGGAAATTTTTGGGGTTCATTGTTAATTCAAGAGGAATCGAGGCCAACCCTGACAAGATAAAAGCCCTGATCGACATGAAATTGCCAGAGAAGATCAAGGATGTACAAAGTTTAACTAGGAGAATTGCCGCCCTAAGTAGATTCATTTCCAAGTCAACGGATAAATGCGTCCCTTTCTTCAATCTACTTAGAGGCAACAAGAAATTTGAATGGACAGGAGACTGCGAGCAAGCTTTTCAGGCCTTAAAAGCCCATATGGCAAAGCCTCCTATTTTATCAAAGCCTATCGAAGGAGAAACTTTGTTCATTTACCTGGCGATCACCGAAGTTGCTGCTAGTGCGGTACTAGTACGAGAGGAAGAAGGCGTACAAAAGGCAGTTTACTATGTAAGCAAGAGGCTAATTGAAGCAGAACTGAGGTATCCTCCCATTGAGAGGTTAGCTTATTGTTTGATCTTGGCCTCAAGGAAGCTACATCCTTACTTCCAAGCCCATCCCATTACAGTCTTAACTGACCAGCCCCTTCGGCAAGTCCTCCAAAAACCAGAGGCGGCTGGGTGTCTATTAAAATGGGCAGTCGAACTTGGGCAGTTCGATATTACATATTCACCGCGAGCAGCAGTAAAAGGACAAGTCTTAGCTGACCTTATAGCAGAGTTCACCGAGCTCCCAAACGATGAGAAGTGCGAAAAGCCTAATGCGCCTGAGCCCCAAGATGAAGCTCCTTCGTGGAAGTTATTCACGGATGGATCGTCCAACGAATCTCACGCGGGAGCATGAGTGATTTTGATAACGCCAGAGGGGCATCGATTTCACTGCGCCATCAGGTTCGACTTCACAGCGTCGAATAATGAAGCCGAATACGAAGCACTCCTCGCTGGATTAAGAATGGCAAAAGACATGAGTATAAGGGTGCTGGATATTTACAGTGATTCACAGCTGGTAGTGAATCAGGTTCTAGGGAAATATCAAGCACGAGGCCTCAAAATGGTGGCCTACTTGAACAAAACTAAAGATCTATTGGCCCAGTTCAAGAAGTATACCCTCCAACAAATACCTCGGGATCAAAATTCGAACGCAGATGCCTTAGCCAAACTCGCAAGCACGAAAGATGCTGACACTTTGAATATTGTGCCAGTAGAAAGATTAAGCGAGCCAAGCATACGAACAAATGAAACCAGTATGGAAATCCAGATGGAAGATACATGGATGGTGCCATACTTGGAGTATCTTACAAATGGAGTACTACCGGCAGATAGGAACAAAGCCAGAACTCTTCAAAGGCAGGCTGCTAGGTATATTCGGGTCGATGGTGTTCTATACCATAGAGGATATTCCATGCCATTGCTCAGATGTATTACACCAGAGAAAGCTAAGGAGCTGATGAGGGAAGTACATGAAGGCTTCTGCGGGGATCACACTAGGGGGCAAAGTTTGGCGAAAACGATTCTAAGGCAGGGCTATTTCTGGCCGACTATGAACGAATACTCAATGGAGTTTGTGCGAAAGTGCAATAAGTGTCAGAGATTTTCCAAAATCCCACGCGCAGCTCCAAACGAGTTAAAACAGATGCAGAGTCCTTGACCTTTCGCAGTATAGGGTATAGACTTGATTGGATCCCTGCCAACGGGAAAAGGAGGAGTAAAGTACGCAGTTGTAGCAGTCAACTACTTCACCAAATGGGTCGAAGCTGAGCCACTAGCTACCATAACGACCAAGAAAGTTCTTGACTTTGTCATCAAGAACATTGTTTGCCGATATGGTTTGCCTCGAAAAATTGTCTCAGACAATGGCACCCAGTTTGACAGCGACTTATTCACTGACTTCTGCGAAAGACACGGGATCGTCAAAAGCTTTTCTTCAGTTGCACATCCACAAGAAAATGGGAAAGTTGAAGCAATGAATAAAACACTTAAGGACACCCTGAAGAAAAGGCTCGAAGATGCTAAAGGAGCATGGCCAGAACAGTTTTCCGAAGTCCTCTGGTCGTATAGAACTTCTCATCGAACAGCGACAGGTCATACCCCGTTTTCCTTAGCATACGGATATGAAGCTATGTTACCTATCGAGTTAGATCCCCCCTCACATCGACGCATTACATACGACCAGAGCCAGAATAACCAACTGATGATGGAGTCCTTAGACTTAATTGAGGAGATACGAGAAAGAGCCCAACTCTGAGTTGCTGCGTACCAGCAAAAGGTCGCCCAGTATTTTAACTCAAAGGTGAAAGAAAGGAAATTCAACGTCGGCGACCTAGTGCTACGACGAGTTTTCTTGAATACTCGCGACCCCACTGCTGGAGTGCTCGGACCAAACTAGGAAGGACCTTATCAGATTGAAGAAGTCCTTCATCCGGGCACTTACAAACTTGCACGCTTGAATGGATATCTCGTTCCACGCTATTGGAACGGTGAACACCTGCGCAAGTACTACCAATAAACAGCCCTTTTTAAAGAGCTGGCCACGTTTCGAAAAAGGGTTAGCCACGTTTTGTGGCTAATCGCTTATAAGTGTAAGATCTTTCTAAGATCACTCGTAAGGACATGTTTAGTCCATTTTTAATACGAGATTATAAGGGACTGTGCGCAGCCAGTCATTCTTGCCAACCTTTGTAAATTTATTTTTACAAGTATTTGTTCATTACGTGTGTTGTTTTGCTATATTATAAGTGTTATGTTTACTATCGAGTAGTAATGTTCGCACAGGTCATGGTCAAGGCAAGTGACCAAGGACCTAAAGCTCCTCGATCACTTGGGGGGCATATAAGGTACATCGATAGCAAAGCATACCAAAAGGTATGTAAACACATGAACAAAATAAGTGAAAGCATGCTACGGTACTTAGAGTATTTTTCAAAATTTATATTTTGTTAAGTCAAGCCAAAGTACTATGCTAAGTTCGGTCATGCGAACAGATGTTATTATAAAAAGAAAATATTATAATATCATAAGGCATTCTTTTACACCGCAAGCATCACTGCTTGGATGTAATTGTTTAAAGTAAAAGGAAAAGTTTGCTACTCGTGCAGCAAATTTAAAAGTAAAAATTGTCTTTACAACACGACCCGTGGGTCATGTGATTGAAGAAAAATAAAGAAGAGAGAAATAAGTTTAAGGAGCAGGAGGGTCTTGCTCAGCAATCTGATTAGCCGCATTCTCAACAACTCCTCTCTCCTTTGTGTCAGCGGCCGGCTGGATGCTTGGGGAAGCAGGAACCCTTGCTCTTTCTTCTTCTTCAGCCAATCGAGCAGCGCAGCGGGCCAACTCAGCGTTCCTGGCATCTTCTGGAAGGTAGTTAAAATTGGCACCCCGGTTGTGTTTCCAAAAGTCATAGAAACACCGAAGTGTCGCATTCTTGTACCTCTCCAGATTATTAGCATTGGTAAGCTTCAGCTGCTCCACCTGGCTCTCAAGAACAGCTATGGCCTTGTCCTTAGCAAGGAGCTCCTCCTTGAGCCTCTTGACTTCACGATATTGGGTTTGGCTGGAATCCTGGTATTCATCCCTCTGCTTCTTCATAGCTGCCTGAGAAGCTTCAGCCTTCACCAGCTTTGCCACCGCAGCATCCTTCTACTGAGTAACCACCTCCAACTCCCCAGCGTGCCTGGCTTCTGCAGCCTGAAGCTCCTCGATGGTTCTCACCTGGAACTCCTCGACGGCCTTTGCCTGAGCCTGGTCGATGGTAGCCAGGGCACGGGTGCGAGCGACAGTTATTGTCAGCATGGCCTACAGTCAGGGAAATAAAAGTTAGACTACACTACAAAAAGGAGAAGTAAAATTCAAGAGGAAAAATACTTACACTGGCCACTTCGTTAAAGAGCCCTGTTGAGGATCTGGTCAACCCCCATGCTCTCAGCTTCAGCCATTGCCTCCCTGCAACGGTCGTGCTTCAAGATATGGGCAAGGCGATCTTTGGCTGATCGTAGGGAGTGGTTTGAGAGCTTGGTCCCAGGAAGCTCTGCTTGCAGGGTGTGCTCCCTTCGGGCCGCAAGCGGAGGGTTGGCAGCAGGGGCAGCCTCCTTTTCAGCGAGAGCAGAAGCTTGTTCAGTTGGAACATCCTTGGAAGGATCTTCTATCTGACCCTTCTTGGCCAGAGGTCCTTGGCTTGATTCGCCATTATGCCTCCTGGATGTCTTTCGCGAACCAGGGGGACTTCTGCCTCCTCTTGAACCTAGTACAGATCGAAAACGTTGGGAGTAGCCATCTCTACGTACAAAGAAAAATATGCAGATGGTAAGACAAAGGCGGATGAAAATTCTTGGTAAAACAGAAAAGAGGTAACAAAGTTTAATACCCGAGCTACAACTACTGGTCGCTATACTACTGACTCTATTAGTCATGCACTCACTATCTGGCACGAAGAAGTCTGGCCCTAGATTTGGAGTATACGTAAAATTGTCGTCCCCGTCAAACAAGTGACAGGGAATTGGCAAGCTATTTAAAAGCAAGATAACAATACCGTTTTCATCTGAGGATTCATCCAGGTCTATGTAGACTCTGTTGCCTTTTGTTTCCCCTTGCCTTGGGGCGCAGAAGGCCTCTCTGCTGAAGGGACGCTAGTGGGTTCCCTGATCGTAACCCCCGTTGGCCTCCTTCGGGGAGGAGACGCCGGGGGTTGCTGCTCGGGATCCCCCTCGGCCGTGGCATCTGCTACCACAGGTCCTCTTGTTTCATGGCGAGGAGCCAGGAGGCCAGATAGCCTCAGATTTTCATCAATGACCAGGGACTTCACGCTTTTTTCTGCATCTTCCATCCTAGGCAGTGCGTTAGACCTCAACACCATGTCTGGTGTTGGGTTCAGACGTAACCATGGTCCTAAAAGGCATAGAATACTTTAGAAAGGTTCAGGAGAATTTATTAAGGAAAAGTAGCGACCAGTGAAAAAAGAATTTACCTCCACGAGCGAAGGCCAGGTTGTTCGTAGTCATGTCCGGCGTGAGAAAGTACTCCCTATTGTACTGCCCCACGTTGGAAATATGGGTAGTGTCACTCAGGAATGTTCGGCTAGTTTCCTGGTGACAGAGATGGAAGAAGCCCGTCTCATATTGTTGAGGGTTGGACTTAAGGTCGAAGAGGAAATTGACCTCGTGAGGAGTGGGTTCTGGCCATTTTTTAAGCTTATAAAGGATATAGAGTGCGGCCAGCATTCTATATCCATTTGGAGTAATTTGAAAGGGGGCGACATCGAAATAATTGGCCACCCCCTGATAGAAAGGATGTAGAGGGAGGATAGCCCCCGCCTCTATGTGATATCTGGACCAAGCGCTATAGACACCCCCGGGAAGGTTAGCTCTTTGGTCAGCAACTGGGATTGTGAGATTGACTCCTGTAAGAGGATACTTCCTGCGATAATTGGCAAGCATCCGAGGAGTCACTTAGCTAGTGGGGGAGAGATACCACTCGACATCAGGAAGGTTTTGATGCCGAGGGCGGGCCCTGACTTGGATACGAGGGTCTGGGGCGGCATTTTCTCGACCACTGGTCGAGGGAACCCTAGCCTGTGAATTAGGCTGGGCAGGAGAATTTGGACTATTTTCAGAGTCAGGTCTTTTCTTGCCTAGAGATTTAGAGCGGGCCATTTGAGGTGGCGATGGATGAGGTCTAGAGGAAGATCGTGAAAATGGAATCTCGTGAACTCGGTCGATCGGTTGTTCTTCGCCTTCGAGCAGCTGGGCAAGAAGATCATCGTCGATGGGCCGCTCACCTCCCCACAAATCTGGCATTAAAGTCTACAAACAGAAGAATGGGGAGGTGAGGATGAAGAATTTTGAAAGTTTTTTAGAATAACGCTGGTCGAGTATAAAAGTTAAGCTTTTATACAACAGCATTCTAACAAAACACTAAAAAATTTCACACGAACAGTTTGAGAAACAGATCAAAAGTGAAAGTAAAAAGTTTTTTTGAAAAAGCTTTTTCAACTCCTTTTAGGGCGGGAAAAACCTGGTTTTTCAGCTAGCATAAAAATCAAATTTTTACTTCAGTTTTACGTCCTAAAGTCATGATCTTAACTATCAAACTAACTCGTAACTCCTTAGTAACAGAAAAAAATCATTCAATACAGTATCACCTATCAAACCCCCTACTGACATGCATCTCAACCCAGAAACGAATGAACCCAACAGTCCGTCTACAGAAGCATGCACGGCAAAAATATAAAGCGTAAGAGTCCAGAAACTTACCAAGATGAAGATCGTGGAGATTTGAGAAATTTTTCGGGCGTAAAAGGGCTCACGGACTGAGTCTTGAAATGCCGAAGGACGGTCTTCAGAGGAAAACAGGGGCTCTGGTGTTAGGGTTTCTTGAAAGAGTGATGGCTTGCGTAAAAAGGAAAAGGAGACTTTGAAGAGGCTATATATATTTTTGTCCGTAAGCATTAAAAGGAAGTAATCATCAGCTTCCCCTTTTTCGAAGCATGGGGAAGGGTGATAGCCGTCAAAAGGTTACTTGGGAAGCGAAAAGTCGTGATTAGACAAGGGTAGGTTGCTTTTTCCAAGATTGCACGAAGTGTTCTGATAGGTATGGTAGGGTAACCGAAGGGTCGTTTCCTCAAAAGTTTATTTATTACTCGTAATAAATAAACTTGGGGGGCAAATGTTATCCAAAAAATAGGCACGGATGACGTGGCAAGTGATTTCTGGACACGTGGCTGACACCTGGCGGAGTTCTGCTAGGGTATCGACCAGTAAAGATATTGTAAGCAAAAGGCAGTCGAAGTTTACTTGCGAATAGTATGGTCGCAGGTTCCGCGTATCTCATGATAATTTTATGAAGATCTTAGTCAATCCTGAGATTGACTCCCATAATTTCCTGAGTATTCGATTATTTAGGAAAGAATATCTGTAACAAATTAATGTAATCCCCCTTGAGCCTATAAATAGAGAAAGATAGCTCAAGGAAGGGACTTTTGGCTTTCGAATTATTTGAGACTAGAGTGATTCTATTTGATATATTGTCTTGTTCTTCAGAGGTTGGTGAAACTCATTGAACCCTAGTTCTTTGATCACTCCTTTGAATCCTATATCAATAACAGTTCAAGTGAACGTAGGTTGTTACCAGATTTTGGGGCCGAACCACTATAAACTCTTGTGTTCTTTATTGTTTTTTGTCATCACATTCATTTCAACGTGTTTGTCCACATCAAGCATATTTGACTCCGTGTCAGTTGGCCAAAACCAGGGTCAACAAAAAATACCACATATCTAACAAATATATGGGTCACTATATGCATCTAAGTCCAATTGCAAAAATACCACATATAGTGCAAACAGACATGTTATAATTGGATGGGCCTAATCATGTTACTATATGAGCAATTCTTGAATTTATGCAAAAATACAACAATCAATTTCATTTGCAAAAATACCACAATTAATTATCTAGAATTTTTCAAAAAATTCAAATTAATTAAATTTTTTCAAAAAATAAGTTAATTTAAATGAAATTTATCAACAATTAACAATAGTTAATTTAAATTTTATTTATCAACAATCAACTTTGTTTTACGTTAATTTGAAAAAAAATATATTAATTTAATTTAAATAGGATTTATCAACAATTAACCAAAGTTAATTTAAATCCTATATATTAAAAAAATATTTTATTAATTGGCTGAAAAAATGATATTTTTCAAAATTTAACCAATTTTAAAATTTAAAATCAATATCTTAACTATTTTCCAAAAATATCTTGTGTTGTTACAACTATTAGCTAATATTTTAACCATTAAAAAAATATAAATAGTTATAACAATCCTAAAATATCTCAAAATAGTTAAACAAATTGAAATATCCATAAAAATATCTAACTAACAATATTCAAATTTCAAATAATTTAAATATTAAAAACTATAGAATAAAAAGATATTTATATTTTCAAATAAAGATTTAATAAAAATATCAAGAATTTAAAAGAAAATATCTTAAATATCTGATATCTTAATTCTAATATTTTAATATATTAAAAGATTTAAAATTAATTTGTTAGTCTATTTTTAAATTTGAATTTGAATCTTTGTAGAAAATATCTCATTATTTAAATCTCAACTAACAAAAATATCTTATTTAAAAAAAAAACAATTTTAAATACAAAAACAAAATTGATATTTTTGGCTTTGATTATAAATAATAAATTTCCACAATTTTAGATTTCTTTAATTTTAAAAAAAAAATTAAATAGGATGAACAGTACCCGTACCGGATATTGTTCATTGGCTGGGCTGCAGGTGGCGCGCGCGTGGGGCTGGTGCACGGCTGGGCGTGCTCGCGTCCGCGCGGAGGTGCGCAGTGCGCGTGCATGGCAGCCAGTGCAAATTTTTTTTGAAATTTTTTTTGTGCAATTTTTCAAACCAAAACCATTTTCTAATTAATTTTTAACATGTTTTACACAAAATAAAAGCATATATAAAAATTAAAAGTATAGAAAACACAACAAAATAACATAAAATTGCTAAAAATCACATAAAATCAATATGCTTCATAAAAACATGAAAACCATCTAATTATTCAAACATATCAAATAATCCAATTTTAAACATGTTCATGCATGAAAATAAATATTACCAAAGGCTCTGACACCAGTTGTGAGGAAAAACTTATACAGGATCTTTATTTATTTTCATGTATCTCTAATATTAAACAAATTAATATGAGATAACCTAAAACATATTTCTTAAATTGAATTCAAAGAGAAACAATGAATAGAATATTTATAGTATATGCAGCGGAATGAAAGAGTCATTCCTTCAGTTTCTCTAACTCTTGTATCCTCTCTGTCGCACAGTATTATCAAGAAATTGAATCAATCTTCTATTTTCTTCACAGCCTTCCAATGTATCCTTAGAATCACCTAGACTAGTGTGGGCAATTCTCAACACATGAGATAAATACATAGAGAAGAAGAGAAAATAACAAAGAGGCTTAGAAAATGACTTGTGTTTAGAGAGAATCTAAAACTATCAGAAAATCAGTGATTAAACTTATGTTTTGACTTCTCTCTAAGCACTTCTTTTATAGACTTAATTAGGCCATTTAATTTAATTAAAAAATCAATAAAAGAATAGTCATTTTAAAGCCCTAGGTCGAAATTATCATGGGTTTAAGGCCCGTGAAATTTCCCATTTGATTATAAGCTCATTGGACTTAAAATCAAGGCATGCATTATTTTCTATTGATTTAATTAATTAAATAATTATTTAAATCCTTTATCAAATTAATTATTTATAATTTGAACCTTGATTTAAACTTATTTATTAATTTAGATACTAATTTATCTTAATTAATAAATCTGTCATAATTTCTCTTTTCTTCTCAAAATTACATAACTCTGTGAAACTATCCAAAATTGACCTGGTCAACTTTGATAATTCTAATTGATAATTAAATCAATTAATTGAGAGTGTCTAGATGATTTTATCCAAGGTACAATGGGGACCATGGGCCTATGAAATCAAGCTCCAATAAGTTATCATAAATCTAACAAATAAATTTACTAACTTATTAATTTCTCGTGACTCCACTATAGAATCGGAATTGCACTCTTGAATTCATAAAACGCTCTATAACAAATATAGATACGCTATTAATTATCCATTGTTACAACCATAATTTTCACTCAATCCTCTATAGACGGTCTACAATAAGATAGGACTAAAATACCGTTTTACCCCTCATTGTATTTTATCCTTAAAACACTTAGTTCCTTGTAAATGATATTACAGTAAACTAATTTAATTACTGAAATGAGATCTCTATCATTTAACACCTTGAACCAAACTAAAAGGAAACCATCGTCGCACTTCTTCATCAGAAGCTATAGATGTTCATATCTATGATTAACACTCCCACTCAATTATAATATCGAGTTCCCAAGATGTAAGTATGGGCTAGTCCGTAGGGTAAGCTAGTAACGAACAAGTCAAAGAACTCAAATAATACAATCAATTAGAATACTAACCACTCAGAATTGAGATTGAATTGTCCTATGGTCAACTATATGATATGATTAGAATAGATAATAACGGTATGTTTACTTATCTTATCAACTGTCAATATCGGTCCAGTCCGACGTAACAAATACATCTGATCTTATCTTCCTTGCTAATGTTCTGGAAATAACATAACACCATAATGTGTAAGTAGATCATATCGTAGATTGGTAAGTCAGTGTAAATCATGTGCACTGACTAATCTTAGGACTAACTTATTTTGAACATATAATCATATCTATATTCTACTGTGATTACGTCACTATAAATAAGATTAGTTATATGCTTGAGATTGAATAGAAGTTTATATTAAACAAATAATCATGAAAATAAATCATGTAAGCAAAGTGATTAACCAAGTCAAAAAATGATTTCTATTCTTTTATTGATAATAAAATGAGATTACAAATAATTTGAGTTTTAATTAGGCCATAAAACTTCAATAGTTAGAACATTTCAAGATGGAAAAAAGAAGTTGGAGTTGGTTGTCAGCGTCCCCGGCTGCGCCCAGAGATGTTCCTGGCCGTGGGCACTGGCCTCTGTCCCCCAGGCCGCGACCAAGGATAATCAGTTGCTGCGGCCACAACTCCAATTTCAGCAAAACTCAACTTTTACATTTCCAAATGGTTCTATCCTCTTCCCACATGACTTTGAAACCTCCATACACATTATGAGGGTTAAAATCATGTCTTCAACAACCATTTCACTTATGGCTTTGATGAATTCAAATAAAAATGTGTAACATAAAATCTACACATTATTGGGTAATATTTAGGAGTTACAAATTTGCAACTGATTTTGTAACTCTAAAATATGTCACATTTGGGCTCACACATGTGTCTAATTTGTAACTCTTAATAATATGTTACAAGGTGTGACAAATCACATTTTTGTAACAAATCACATTTTGTCACATTATTTATTCTAACATTATATTATATGAAATAATATAACATTCCCGCACTTAGATTAAATAATCACTTTTTGTAACACTTATTTAATCAATCAAACATTATATTAAAATATAATATTCACCCACTTGGTTAAATAATTACTCTCAATAGAAACCTTTGCATTAGTGCAAAAAGTAAAGTGTCTTTCAACTTGAATTTTACCTTAGTGTAATTATCACAAAGTTTGTTGAATTTTTTGTTGCTGAATCATTGAATCATTATCCCTTGATAACAAACATGTGATAACACACACACCTTTGCTATGTTCACTTGAGATCTCAATGTCTCGCTTTTTCACTGTTAATGGCCATGTGCACATTCCTTTCATAGACTTTTCTTGAGAATGGCTCCCAATTCTCATGAGGGGCGGCACCAACCCTAGGTCAATATAGGTATAAATCTTACAATATTTTGTTACCCTAAAATACTTTTCTTTTCAAGATCGAGTTCTATTAAAAAATCTTTCGATTTTAACCATCATTTTGGTAACACACTAGTACTCATATCTCAGATGGGACAAAATTTGAGTACTACTATTATTCACTGATTGACTTGTTATTATCTATTGAACCTAATACTAGTTTGGTTACTAGTATAAAGATAGGTTACCATCAATCGCGGATCTCTTTAGGGAGTCTAAGTCTCATCCCTTGAGGTGTAGAAATGATTCCATTTGAGTCATTTCTTTTCTCATGCATGCATACATTTTTATCCATAATAGAGTAGTCTCCAATATCTAAATACATTTTTATTGGGGTATGCGTTGAAATTCATATTTATCCTCAACTCTAAGTGTTGTTGTTCTTTAAGGATGAAATCGCTACTACAAAATTGAGCTTTCTTCATGGTTTTTTTCCTTGATACATTGCAGTTTTTTAGAGCAATGGGAACCGCAGTGTAATCGATCATAGAGAAAAGTATACGAAAACACCATAGAGAAAAGTAAGATTGTATGCTAAGGTTTTTTTTTTTAAAAAAAAAACCACAGTGAAACCCTTTTTTATATATAATTATTTTTTATTTATTTTCATATATATAATTATTATTTTATTTCATATTAAATACTTTTTTTTAATACCAATAGAATTATATTATCAATACTATATTCAATATTAAATTATATTTAATTTTTTTAATATACAATACCATATTTTATGTTATTATTATGTAACGACCCAAAAACACTAAAATGGCTTAAGGGCCTTGATTAGTGTGTCGGGAGGGCATAAGTGGCTTATGTGTGAATTTATTAATTTAATGCATGATTATATGATAAGCATGCTTGTATGATTATATGAATATAAATTTGATTATATGCTTTATTTACCAAAACCACATTATTATGTGGGTAAATCTGCAACATGCGACTTAAGGCGATCATAGGGAGCTAGTTAGCGGGAAAGTCACAACGGGGCTTAATACTTGACTTTGGGCAAGTCAAGGGGTAATTTAAGTACTGGAAGGTTATTTAGATTAACGGGTTATGGAAATAAATAATTGGAGATATATTTGAGGTTAGGAAGCTTAGGCGGGAATACTGGGGAATTTTACCATTTTGCCCTTGGGGACGTTTCCGGCACCCCGTGCCTTGGGATTAACTTAATCACCTAGGGATAGACTAAGTAAAATCTCAGAACATAATGGAACACAAGGAACCGACCCTCCCTCTTTCTCCCTTTCTCTCTCAAAGAAAAACCACAGAAAACTTAAGGAACTCAGCTGGGAATTCAGTGGTTTGGGCTGGAATCTTCAAGGATTAGTCCAGTGTTCAGCTAAGGAGTTCAATCAAGAACTGAGGTAAGATATAAGCTTTGTGCATAGTGATTAGTTCTATGTTTTGGCTGGGTTTTAAAGTGTTTATGGTTTTAAAATTTAAGAAGTGAATTGAAGATATAAAGCTTGGGTTTTAGCTCAGGAATCGTTAAGGGAGTTGGTTCTGCAGTGGAGGTAATCTTGAATCTATGATCTAATGGTTGAATTCTAGTGTTTCATAGCTAGTTTTTATGTTCTTGAGCTTTTGGGTTTCAGAAATAAAAATGGGATTTTAATGAGTTTCTAAGCTAGGTTTTTGCTGGATTATGTTGATAGAATTATGTTAGAAGTTTTGTGATCAAAGGATTTTGTAATTAGGATGGTTTGGGGTGGTTTTGAGCAAGGTTGGAATGTTAAGAATGCTGGATTTTCTTGGCACGAGGGACTGGGTCGTGACTTTGTTCTTCAGTGCCGCGACCCTGCGAAGCAAAGAAGAGCCAAGGAGGCTCTGCAGTAGGGAAGCGCCGCGACGCCACAGGGCAGGGCCGTGGCGCGTGTCTGTGGTCAAAGAGGCCTAGCCTCTGTTTTAGGGGGTGGGCCGCGACGCATGTCTTTAGGGCCGCGGCCCTTAAGGACATTTTTGGTTATTTGAAGGTTTTAATCATGGGAACCTAACCTAGGGTGCTCGGGATCGACTCCACCACCGAGCTTGGTGGAATTCGATGTCCCGGAAGCTAGAACTTCACCCAGAAACCTTTATTCGAATATTAATGGAATCCCTTATCTTGGTTGTGACTAGGTAAAAGCTAGGGCTCGGGAGACGGATCATGCTCAAGGGGCATTTCTCATAATTGAAGCGTTTGGAAATTAAAGGTAAGAAAATTGCACCCAGTTGTGGATTCATAATGGGACTAAGGGTTCCCTGTTTTGTATGCCTTGTAAAGGATGGTATTATGCCAAGTAAATGGTAGACAAACGACCTAAGAGTATCGATGTTTACATTAGCGCACAGGGCGCGGCTCGGCCTCTGGTAGCTGAGGATAGATTATTATGCATTGAGCTCGGTTTAAGCGGGCCAGAGTCAATGGGGGTAAACAGGGGGTGCGACCTAAGGGTGTCGACCCTAATTATCGTGTAATCTAGTTGTTATGGTTGACTATTGAATATGATATGTTGATTGGCTAATTGTTAGCTTATGTATTCATGCTTATGTTAGTAAGTTATATGTTTATTAGGGATTGCTAAATGTTTAAACATGCTTAAAGGGGTTTATGATTATTATCAGTACTCGTGTTGTGATATTATGTTTTCTTGCTGGGCCTTGGCTCACGGGTGCTTCGTGGTGCAGGTAAAGGCAAGGGCAAGCTTGATCAGCCCTGATTTAGAGAGCTCCGTGAGCAGAATGTACATGAACAACTGCTCAGCCGCCACGGTTGAGGGGAGACAGGGACAGGAAAACCATAAACATCTGTTTTTCCTTTAGAATGGCTAATGGTTATCTGTACACTGGAAATTTTGTAAACAGACTCTTAAATGTTGTCTCCTTTGGGATCCCATGTCTTAAATGTTTAATTATATGAAAAGTTTCTTTTGAGACCAAAACCTTTTAACCCTAGCGCATTAATGACTTTAGCAAACACATTTTTAACTAAATGACTTGATTAGCAAGTCCTGCACTTTTATAAATACACAGTATAACGGTCTTGGCTATCCATGGTGTTACATATTATATAACTAAATTTTATAAATTATTATCTAAATAAACATAATGTATAAATTAAAATTAAAAAAAACATTCATATATCATTAGTAATTAAAAGATGTAATTTACACATACATAAGTAATTTGGTATATATACATGAGAAAAATTAAGAACATACTAATCAAGTTACAGTACATAAGAAAAATTAGACTTGATAAATAAATGGCATCAATCTTGCTAACCAGTCGTTTTGTAGTGGAAGTATGTCATCCTTGACACTGATTATCTTTCTATCAAACCACTACAAAATTGACAAGTAAATATAGATTAGATTATTAAGTACTATATATAGTTTTTCTTAAACAAAAAAAATAATAATAACATGCTTTCTTCTTGAGAACTTATATCGAATTTTGTCCATTTATAATATCATAAATGTATCTTAATACATAAAAACTACATTCATGACTTTCGGGTTGTCTTGGTCAAGAATCTCTCATCAAATTATAAACTATCCAATGTATTCACTTCTCAAACATTGTGTGTATAATCTACAAAAATTAAAATTAATTTTCTATATATTATAATTCCAACTCTAAGAAATTAACATTGAATACATTAAAAATGAAAAACTTACTTTTCCATGACCACCTTTATTAATTTTCCATAACATGTTAAAACATATTCAATCAATATATTAATCTTAAAAAAGTTGAACAAAATTTCATCTGTTTCTATAGCATATCCCAAAATACAAGTACATATAAGTTCATTCAAACAAACACAACCATCCACATGCATAATTTCGTCCATAAACCAACGCAACACACATAATTCGCCGAACTAACTTCACTACGACACACATGTTCTCAACCTTCTGTTATCTCTGCAACACACAATTTCATCTCATAACCTACTTCACTACAGATGAATATCTAATATATTCAAACTCCTTTAACAATAATTTGTATAATATCAAAAAGAGAAATAAAACATTAAGTAGTAATTATTAATCACCTTTAAAATTAATATTCTACAAAAGCATAACACGACAAATTCAAGCAAGTAAATATATTTCCTACAATAAAAGTTTAAACAATAAGGAGTAAATATGGTAAGCCATATGTATAATTTCACAATATGGTAATTGATATGATTTAGACTATCCAAAGTTACTTATTAAATTAAAACAAGTAAACTCAAATTTTAACTAGTACTTAAACTAGTAATTTTCTAATCAATTAGTTAAAATACTAAAAGTTCATTTCCTAAACCATAATTACAAAATTATTGATAAATTAATAATAAATTCAGATTCCTAAAATAATTACCAAAAAGTAACTTGAAAAATCTTTTAAAAATTAATATATGTTTCAATAATGAAAAAACCACTCATAATCAATATTAACAATATTAAAAAATATATACATTGTGTAAATAATATAAAAAAAATACCAAAAATCTGAAATATTAAAAACAACAAAGTCAAGTTTAAGTAATCTATATCAGTTTTGAAGCTTGAAAATGTCTTCTAATCATCCACAAACGTTCAAAATCGTTCAAAAAATACAAAAAAAAAAATAACCACACTAACAATCTCTTCATTTTTCCCTAAAACCTTAAAATGAATCAATTTTATGAACATATACGTGATTTAAAGCAATAATAGTGGAAGAAAATAAAAAAGACACAAAAATGGTGGAAATGGCACTTACCGTCCCTAGGGAAGAAGGATTCGTGCGGGAGTGAAAACAGAAAATGAGGGGTCTGTGTGGATCAGGGACGAAGGGGAAATGTTATATAAATCTTTTCTCAACGGTTTTTTCACAGAGAAAAAGTTAGACATTTTCTCTGTGGTTTTTTTGAATTTTAAAAAACCACAGAGGAAAATGGTCTTCTAATATTTGAGACTTTTTATTTATGGTTTTTATTTAAAGTTAAAAAAAACGTGGAGACAACTAATATTTATAGTAGTGAATTGTGATAGATATGTTATACTTTGAACCAAGTACACCTGAGAATAGTTTTTATATTAAATGTTGTTTGATATATTCAGCAAACAATAATAATAAAAAAATTAAAGTGTTATATATAATTATAATATTAATCTTCTAATTTATTTAAGACACATTTATAATAATATGAACCATGATTGTGAACAAATATATAATTTCTAATTACATACCAATAATGAAGTAGCAGGAATCAATATATATTTTTACATATATTTATAATAATTTTTTAAAAATATATATTGCACAAAAATATAAGAAAAAAAAGTTAAGAAAACCATGGCCACTTCCTTTGTCTTTGCATACAAATACAAATATATATAACTTCTAAATAATTAAGAGAAAACGATACAATTTTTTTTTTCTTTCTAAACTTGCAATAAAAGATAACTGATCTTACTTGTGAAAAATTAAGACAAAATCAAAAGGAAGACTTCAAAAAAACTGTAAATTTATTTGATATCCTTAGAAAAGAAAATGAAAATAAAGATAAATTTTTAGTCAAATTAACTTGTGATTTTTATTTGGAGTATTGTTATTTGGTATATTTTAAATTGGTTAATGATAACCTATAATAACTAAATTCAAATATGGGTGACCCGTAGTAAATTATATCAACAACCTTATTTTATCTCTTGACACCACGCTATTTAGCAATTCTCTTTTATTTGTATCCTAGTAGAACAATGCTTAAACAGTGTACACTTGTCGATGAAAAAATATTAGAGTTCAGTTTATGGTTAATTAGTTAGGCTTGGTTTGTTAGCATTCTTTGTTTAACCAATTCTGTTTCATTTTAGTTAGGATTGTTATTGTAATGCCCCAAATTTCCTAATAAGGTTTAGGACCTTGATTAGGAGGTCGGGAGGGCCATAATTGATTTATTGTAATATTTAATGATTATATGCATTTTTTATGTGAGTTATATTATTATATGATGGTGAATGCATGCATATGGGCTCATATGTTAACTATGAGGGTATTTTGGTAATTTGGCCACTGTGGGCGTAATTGTATATTTTGGGTGCATGATTGTGATTAATTAATATAGCCACATTATAAGGTGGATTGGTTCGAGCTAGTCGACATGAGACGATCATGGGATGTAAGTGTTCGGTCTAGTCATAACGGGTTTAAGTTCGGGGCTCGGGGTGAGTCTCGGGGTGATATTAATGGTTAGAGCATTACCGAGAATTAAAGGGTAATGGGATATGATTTATTAGTATTTGGAAATGTTGAGAATAGCGGGAATTGGAGAGCGTTAATTATAATTAACGAGATAGGCAGGAAATGACGATTTTACCCTTGGAAGCCTTTAAAGGGGTTTATTTGGCTTAGGGGCATTATGGTCTTTTGACCCTAAGGATATATATGACATGAAGGCTGTAGAAAATACAGAGTTAAAACAGAGCCTATCCTCTCTTTCTCCCTTCCTTCCCGTACAAGTCCTCCTTCACCCTCTTCTTTAGGTTTTGAGAGCCTATCTTGAGGAAGCAAGCTAGGGAGTCAAGCTTGGGGAGGTTTAGCTTGGGTTCAGCCATTAAAGAGGATTCAAATCGTGTTTGAGGTAAGCTTCAACCATTAGTTTCTGGTTCATACTCTGTTTTGAGTTTTAGTTTTTAACTTGTGAATCACTTGTAGAAAGTTTGAATTAATGGAGGTTTGGGTGATGTTTACTTTGGGTTTTGATGAGGGTGAGTTGTAGAGGATGTTTGGTGGTTAAATTGGGTGTTAGGTTGGGGTTTGGGACAAGTTTGAAGGGTTGGTTTCGAAGAAAACGCAGGGGAGAAAAATCTGACTGTTGCTGGTTTGCGTAATGTGTCGCGGCCTGAGTGTGTTTCTGGGAGGAATTATGGCTCTGTCAGGAGGGTGAGCCGCGGCCCATCAAGGCAGATTTGGCCAAAAATGGGTTTTTGGCCTAGGGATGCTAGCTTAAGGCCTCGGGGTTGATCCTAGTACCCGATTAAGTGGGGATTGATGTCCCGGAGGCTAGATATTGGTTTGGAAACTTATGTTGACCATTTTTATTGATGGTATCTTATATTTGGTTATGACTAGGTGACCGCTAAAGGACTAAAGGTTGATCGTTCTCAAGGGTCGTTCTTTAAATCATTCTAGCTCGACTTTGAGGTAAGAAAACTGCACCCTGTGTATATGTGACATGCATGGCTATTATGATGCATGTTGATTGATTACTGAGTATGACATGCGTGGTTATTATTGATGCAAGTCGGTTGATTATTATGTATGACATGCATGGCTATTCTTGATGCATGTTGGTTGACTATTAAACGTGACATGCATGGCTGTTATTGGTGCATGTTGGATTGCTGGATATATTGTATATGATGCATGAGAAACATGTGATTAAGACATGCTTTGTATACTGGGTATGATATTGTTCAGAGCTTGAGCCTCTGTGGTTGTGCATGGTCCTAATTGTACTGGTATCTGTTTAGTAAGCATGCTAAATACCTTGTTTATGGATATTGAACATATGGTATACGATTGGTGGCATGACTTGCTTGTGTATGGCACTGACTAGTCAGGGACCGACTCTAAAGTCGAGAATCACGCATTGAATGGCTCTATGGCATTAATGCTAGACCGACCCTAGGGTCAAAGAACTTATAAGCACTTGCCTGGTCTACGACCAGATGACTATAGCCAAGGTATATGACCCCGGTGACCGTTTGTCACATGGCTAAGGGACGTTGTCCATAGTTTCGACTCTAGAGTCGTGAGGAAGGTTATGTTGGTGACTAATCACCATGCACCTGTCCTAATCAAACTTATGAAAGGATCACTTATCAGTTAAGCCCTGGTGACCCTATCGTCACATGGCTAGAGGGAGCGATGCTCATTATTGTGACTTTTGGCTACTGTCACCTATCTGTATGGACCGTTGGTCCTGAATGGCTGTTACAATTACTGTTGATATTATATCATGTTATCTGTTGGTATTATACCATGTTATCTGTTGATATTATATCATGTTATTTGTTGGTATTATACCATGTTATCTGTTGATATTATATCATGTTATCTGATGATATTATGTCATATTATCTGTTGATATTATATCATGTTGGATTGTGTTTTCTTGCTGGGCTTCGGCTCACGGGTGCTACGTGGTGCAGGTAAAGGCAAGAGGAAGCTAGACCATCCTTGAGTTGGAGAGCTTAGGTGATGACGTGTACATATGCAGCTGCTCGTCCGCCACGGCCGAGGTTTAAAGTGGAACTAGGGTTGAACCCTGTTTTGCCGCTTAGAACGGCCTGTTGTAAATATTTTCTATAATAGACTCTGAAACTTTATCTTCGGGATCCCAGTGTATATATTAAACGTTCTAGTGAAACGTTACATCTTAACCAAAGTTTTTAATCCCTAAACCGCTAATCATACTTAGTTCACGTTTTTGGCCAAATGACTCGGTTAGCGAGTTTAGCACTGTTTACAAGGCACACCGTAACGGTCCTTGGAGTTTGGGGCGTTACAGTTATCATTGACTTGGACCTTACTCAGCCTTTATTTAAGTTGATTTGGTCCCCTGTTTATCAGACTTTGCAGACACTTTTTGACTGAATAATAAGTCTTCTTACTCTAATATGGTATCAATGACCATCTGACCTTTCTTTTCATTTGTTTCCATGGCACGAACAAGAGCTACAAGTCGTCGAAGTACAAGCCCCGTTCCTCCTCTTCTGGAGCCCTCAACGGCTGCTACTGATTCTTCTCTTCCGAATCTTGATGCTCCTCCTCAAGAACCCCCAATTTCTAGGGTTCCGAGTTCTCCCATCCATGCCTCAAACCGTTTCTCTTCTTTCTCTGTTCTTGATCGACCTGCCCATGAAGATGGTAGTAGTCCCTACTTCTTGAGCACAGGAGATCACCCAACACTTGTTCTTGCCTCTCCTCCCCTCACCGACAAGAATTTTCAACAATGGAGAAGGGATTTCAAGATTTCCATTCGGGCTAAGAACAAGCTCCCTTTCCTCAACGGATCTCTCCCTCAACTAGTTGAAGATGACCCTCTTCTCAATCAATGGTTTCGCTGCAACCACATGGTAATGTCTTGGATACTTCACTTTGTTTCCCCTGACATCAAAAGTAGTATTCTATTCTTGGACAGTGCTGCTGCTATGTGGAATGAACTAAATAGCAGGTTTGATCAAGGCAACGGACCTAAGATCTTTGATCTTTGAACCTCTCTCATCAGCCTTCATCAAGGTGATGACTCTGTAAGTTCCTACTTCACTAAACTCAAAGCTATATGGGATGAGATTACTGATTTACGCCCTAGAATTCCATGTACTTGTGCTGCTTCTGCTGATTCTCTTGATTTTCTTAACCAAGAACATGTTCTTCAATTTCTCACGGGTTTGAATGAATCTTTTCATGCTGTAAGAGCCCAAACATTATTGATAGATCCATTCCCCTCTCTTTCAAAAGTTTTTTCCATGATCATTCAAGAAGAAAATCAAAGAAGACTTCGGCCATCTCACAACACCACATTCATTGCTGCTGTCCCTCCATCTGTTCCACCTTCTACCTCTCGCACCAAGAAGATGCGTCCCACCTGTTCCCATTGTCTCAAACCAGGACACCTCAAGGAGAAATGTTTTTTCCTTCATGGATTTCCCCCGGGTTATGGTGATAGACGTAAATCTGATTCTGTGAAGACTAATCAAGTTTCTGTCTCCACTTCTTCACCAAGTGCACCGATCATTCCATCATCTCAATTGGAACTCAGCCAGCAACTTATTGCTCTGTTAAGTCAACAGCTGCATCATATGTAACACCCCAATTTGCTAATAAGGTTTAGGACCTTGATTAGCGTGCCTGGAGGGAAATAAGTGAATTAATATGATAATATGTGAATTTAAATGAATATGTGATTAGAATGCATGTTTAGGTGGTATAAATGTGCATGTGAGCCCCGTTTGCATGATAGGGGTAAATTGGTAATTTTAGCCCGTTGAGGGCATAAGTGTGATAAATGTGTTATGCGATTTGTACCACGTGAGCATGGTGATAACAGTGTGATGCACGTGCCGAGACGGTCCTAGGGAGCTAATTAGTCTAAAAGTCACAACGGGATTAAATACCCGGCTCGGGAGGAGCCTAGGGGTATTTTGGGAATTTTATAAATTGGGTTTGAAAATCAATGAGTTATGGTTAATGGTAATTGAGTAACTTGAGTGACCATTGGTAACTGTTGATAGTTACAATTTTAGATAAGAAAGATGGTAGATTTGTAAGAAAGGTGAATGGCAAGAATGCCCTTGAGGTTTAGATAGGATGGGGCTTTGATGAGGGGTAGAATAGTCTTTTGGCAGGGGCTTAGATATCTTCAGCTGAGGGAAAAGGGGATTCACGTTTATCACTTAGCCATATTTTGATCTTGCTGGAATTGGAAGAAAACCTAGAGGAGAAAAGGGAAAAAATTAAGGGCAAGAAGGAAGGGAAGAAGGGCAACTCTCTAGGGATCAAGAAGGGGATTAAAGCTAGGAAACTTAAAGGAGTATTCAGCATACAAAGGTAAGGAAATTCTATGCATATGAAGTGAAATTCAGTTAAGAATATCATGTAATTGAGAATTGAGTTGTGTGTTTTGCTTGGTGAATTCTTGGGATGAATTGAGGATAGGTTCAGCTGGAGTTTGTGTTTGAGCTTGGAATTTGGTTAGGAAAGCAGCTCAAGGTTGAATTCTTGATTGAGGTAAGAGCTTTATATATCTCTGAATTTTCGTATCTGATGTGGTTTTAGAATTTGGAAGCATGGTTTAAGTTTTTCAAGCTTTGGTTTAAGATTTTGGTTTACTAGCTTAAGTTTCTGAAATTTGAAACCAAGAGTGGATTTTTGGGTGTGGTTGTGTGATTGAGTTGTTTATGATGTTTATAGGTTGTTAAGGGATTCATTTGGGGTTTTGAATTGGTTTTGGGGCTTAGGTACTTGTTTGGGATGATTTGGAGTGGTTTTGGCTCGGGGAAAACGCAGGGGAAAACCCAGATTTCTGGGTTCGCGAAGGAGTGTCGGGGCCCTGTTCTTGGGCGCCGCGGCGCGAGGCTGTTTCTGGGCAGGGGAGGCTTTCTGACTTGCTGAGCGCCACGGCCCTCTAGGGCAGCGCCGCGGTGCTAGGCCATTTTCAGAACATGTGATTTTGCAATTTTGAGCCTTTGCTCCAGGGGTTCGGGGGATGTCTTCGATGTATTGTATTAGGGATTTGGGGGTTCCGAGAGTGTGGGATTGGCCCCGGAAAGTGGTTTTGGATTGGTTAGCATTAAAGGGTGTTTTATATGTGTTGTGACTAGGTTTTCAGAGAGGCTCGGGATAGAGGACCGTGCTCGCGGCCTTAGTGCATCAGAAAGCCCGGGATACAGGTAAGAAAACTGTAGCACCCGTAGAGCAGGGCTTGGGCCCATAGTTTTGTTGCAGGGCGCGGCCCTAGACTGTATTATTGCTAGGATGTAGCATTACATGAATGATTATGTATTTGATTGTTATTTGAGTATGCTAAATGTGGAAATAGCAGAATGAACGGCGAAGGGCCGGGAACGGCAGTGGGGCCGAGAATACCACTTAGCGTGTGGAGTGCTCGTGGTTAGGGTGAGACCCCAGTGGATACATGGGATATCCCTACGGTATAGACCGAGATCCCAGGCTTTGGTAACGCCTCTGGGACGGCATGGCCGTATATGTGTTGATTATATGGACTGTCTGACTAGTTATGAGCTATCTGTTGTAGTGACTGTATAATATGCCTATGTTGTGTACTGCTTTAGTTTTCTTGCTGTGCTTCGGCTCACGGGTGCTCTGTGTTGCATGTAAGGGCAAGGGGATAGTCAACCAACCATGAGTACGGAGAGCGTGAAGCGGCGTGTACATGTTTGGCCTGCCTGGCTGCCACAGCCAGTGGTTTTGGGAGATGATTGTATTAAAACCTAGATTTTTGTCGTCTAGTCGACTCAAATTTGTAATTATATATTGTAAATATTTCTAAACAGTGTCTTGGGATCCCAAGTGTCAAACTCTCAACGATTTATAGTAAATGGAATTATTTTCAAAGTTTGTTTCGTTGTTTATGATTTAACTACACTTTTGGCCTAAAAAACTCGATTAGCGAGTTGAATGCACGTTTAAAACTCACTTAGTAACGACTTTAAGGTAGAAGGGCGTTACATCATACCTCTTCCCCAAGTGATACTCTTCTTCAAGTATCCAATATCACTGGTAAAATTGTATCTTTTCCTTCTTTTTTTTGGATAGTAGATAGTGGTGCCACACATCATGTTTGCCACTCTACCAAATTTTTTATCTCTTTTACCAATAACATTCTTGATAAATATGTTACTTTACCTAATGGCCATAAGATTTTTATTCATAAATCTGGTATTGTTCAGGTAAACAAAGACATATTATTAACTGATGTTCTTTACATCCCTGAATTTTGGTTCAATCTTTTTTCTATATCTGCCTATCTTCACAACAGTCCTAACACTATTCTCTTTGATCATAATGACTGTTTTCTTCAAGGTCCTCAGCTGACTTCAAAGACTGGGATTGCTAAGAAAATAGGCAACCTATTCTTCATTCAGCAAGATCATTCCTTATTACATTCGGGTTCTACCAATTCTTCTCTTTGACATATATCTACTGTTGTACTTAATTCTAGTCATAATAATACTTTGAACACCACATGTAATAATTTGAACCAATGGCACTTTCGCCTTGGTCATCCTTCTGTACAAGTTTCAAAAGCTATCAATAAAAATTTACAATTTTCAAATGCTTCTCAAGATACTGTGTGTTCAATTTGTCATCTTGCTAGACAAAAAAGATTACCTTTCAATCCTCAAAATAATATGGCTGTCTCTCCTTTTGATTTAATTCACTTAGACATTTGGGGTGCATTCCATATCATGAGTTTAGAAGGGTCAAATATTTTCTAACTATTTTTTATGACCACACAAGATATACTTGGGTTTACATTCTTAAGACTAAATATGAAGTTCAAACCATTATACCTCAATTTTTTAACCTTGTTGCCACTCAATTTTCGGCTTCTATTAAAGGTATTCGGACTGATAATGCAAAAGAGTTTAATCTTACTACATTTTATGCATCTAAAGGCATTGTTCATTATCACTTATGTGTCGAAAGACCACAACAAAACTCTGTTGTTGAAAGAAAACATCAACACATTTTAAATGTTGCACGTGCTCTTTTATTTCAATCTCAATTATCTCTTCCTTATTGGTCATATATTATCAATATAGTAGTTTATCTTATCAATAGAACCCCTTCTATGCTTCTCAAAAAGAAAACATCATTTGAATTACTTCATAATAAACTTCCTTGTTATAATCATCTTCGTGTGTTTGGCTGCCTTGCCTTTGCCTCTACTTTAGATAGTAAACGACATAAATTTTCTCCAAGGTCCAAACCTTGCATCTTCATTGGTTACCCTCCCGGAATGAAAGCATATACTCTTCTTGACATAGAAAGCCATCAGATTTTTCATTCTCGGGATATTATTTTTCATGAGCATATTTTTCCATTTAAAAATAATCTATCTCATCATAACATTGATTCTTTGTTCTCTCAATCCATGTTGCCCAATACAGGGACTAACTCTTCTTTACAACCTATTTCTTCTCAATCTGAAGCTTCACATCAGCAACAAGATTCTCATATTTCATCACCTATTCCTCATTCGTCTACTTCTGGACGTGTTCTATCACGCCCAAAATATCTTGATGATTATGTTTGTAATCTAACCACCTCTATTGCGCATCCCTTACATGATTTTTTGTCTTATGATAGGCTTAATGAATCTTTTCGGGCTGCCATTCTTGCTGCCAATACTATTATGGAGCCCACTAGCTACAAACTTGCCTCTGTCATACCTGAATGGCAGCAAGCGATGGCTGTAGAACTCAAGGCTTTAGAAGATAACAATACATGGACAATAGTTTCTCTTCCTCCTGGATATCACACCATAGGCAGCAAGTGGATATACAAAGTAAAATATCAAGCCAATGGCCCCATTGACAAGTATAAAGCTAGATTAGTGGCCAAAGGCTACACCAAAAAATAAGGTATTGATTACATTGACACATTTGCCCCTGTTGCAAAATTTAATACCCTCAAATTATTACTTGCTCTTGCTGCAATAAAAAATTGGTCATTATCTCAGTTAGACATTAACAATGCTTTCCTTCATGGAGACTTAAATGAAAATGTCTACATGAAACTACCAAAGGGTTATCAACCCAAAATACCTCTACCAAACAATGTTGTTTGTAAATTAACCAAGAATCTATATGGCTTAAAACAAGCCTCAAGACAATGGTACACAAAACTCAGCACATATCTTATTTCAAATGGTTTTAAACAATCATATTCTGACAACTCTTTGTTCATCAAGAGTACTCATAACACCTTCATTGCTATATTAATTTATGTTGATGATATAGTTATTGCTTCTAACAATGACTTTGCTGTTTCCTTATTTAAACAACAACTAAACTCAGTTTTTCAGTTAAAGGACCTTGGTCCTTTACGTTTCTTTTTGGGACTAGAAATTGGGTGCTCAAATAGTGGTATTTCTGTATCTCAGCGCCCTTTTACTTTGCAGCTCTTAAATGACACAGGTTATATGGGCACCAAAGTTTCCTCCACTCCTATGGAGCCAAATACTAAACTCAGTAAGGATGAAGGTCCTCTCTTATCTGATCCTACAGCTTTTAGACGACTTATTGGTAAATTAATTTACTTAACCATAACTCGTCCTGACATCTCCTTTGCTGTGAATCATTTAAGTCAATTTTTATCTTCTCCTAGAATGCCTCACATGCAAGCTGCCCATCGTATCCTTCAATACTTAAAGGGTACCTCGGGCCAAGGCCTTTTTTTTTTCACTCTTCTTCTACACCCCACTTAAGTGCTCATGCTCAATCTAATTATACTTCAGATTTTAGTCTTAAAATTTTTTCAGATGCCGATTGGGGATCTTGTCTTGATACTCGTCGCTCAGTTTCAGGCTACTGCATATTCCTTGGCCAATCTCTCATTTCATGGAAGTCCAAAAAGCAAACCACTGTGTCTCGTTCTTCTGCTGAAGCTGAGTACCGTGCTATGGCTAATGCTACTTGTGAAGTAACGTGGTTGATTGCCTTACTCAAAGACTTCCAAGTCATTCACATCAATCCAACTATCTTATATTGTGACAGTACCGCTGCAATCCATATATCAGAAAATCCTATTTTTCATGAGAGAACAAAGCACATCGACATAGACTGTCACATTGTTCGCGACAAAATTCAAGAAGGCTGCATCAAACTCATTCATGTCCCTACAAAGAACAATTTAGCTGACTTGCTCACCAAACAGTTATTTCCGACTCATTTTAAGGACTTAATATCCAAGATGAAAGTTAAAAACTTGTACATTTCACCTTGAGGGGGTCTATTAGAGTTCAATTTATAGTTAATTAGTTAGGCTTGGTTTGTTAGCATTCTTGTTTAACCAATTCTGTTTCATTTTAGTTAAGATTGTTATAATTGACTTGGACCTTACTCAGCCTTTATTTAAGCTGATTTTGGTCCCTGTGTATCAGACTTTGCATATACTTTTTGACTGAATAATAATAAATCTTCTTACCCTAATAAAAAACATGTAACATTCATTTTACCGTAGGTTAATAAGGTAATTCCATTTCGACACGTGTCTTTGTCAGAATATTTAACATGATAATGATAGTGAAATCCACATGGATTTTCTAATAATGTAAGGCCCCTACTGTAGTTATGACTGGTACAAAAGTTGTACAACAGTACACACATAACCTCGATGCGTCACTTTTCATTGTGCCCTCGTCTAATTGTTATAAAACTTGCAAATCATTTTGCATTAAATAATTATTCAAAAAATAATAATAAATAAAACTAAGAAGAATTGTCCTGAATACTATTCCTTGCCAATTGCCATATATGCGAGTTGAAAATTAACTACAGGATAGAGAAAGATACCAAACCAATGTTAGTTTCATACGTGTACGTAGTTTAAAGGAAAGACATTAATTACAGTTGTTAAACATTTCTTATGAAGGTAAGAAGATTGTATTATTTTATTATCATGTTGTTTGTCTCGTAATCAACATAGTAGCTTATTTATTTTAGTAAAAAAAAACTTAGTAGTTTACTTTGAATTAACAGTAGAGAATATACTTATTTAGTATTTTGTAGTTTGTTGAAATATAATTTTGGTAATCTCTAATACCAAAACTTCCTATTAGGTCCCCTTATTTGTAAAATAAGTAACAAATGGTACATTCAGCACTATTTTGGTAAAAAAAATTCATAATGCCCAAATTACCCTCATTTTTATATACTTATTTGGTTACACATGTTCTATTAAGATATAGCTCTCGCATCCTCTAATAAAAAAAATTGTATTGACTACCCTGTATTTGTAAAATTATTAACAAATGGTACTTTCCACACGATTTTTGTCAACAATTTTTTCATAATGCCCAAATCACCCTTCCTTATAATGAAATAATTAATTTTTCCCAATTTTTCATACTTTTAAGTGAATTAAAACTGCTAAAGAAAAGATAATGACACTTGTCTTATTTTGATGAGTCCAATATTTAATATTTGAAATTAAATTTCTCATAAAAACTTAATTAACTTATTTATTATAAAATCTATATTAAATGGTTTTCTGTTTAAATAATTAAAAATATGAAAACAAAGTTATAAAAATAAACTAAAACACTGAGGCTTCAGATTGAGGCTTATCAAATTTGGGTCTCAGACTGAGGTTTTAACAGCTTTGCAAATGGAAATTTATGATAAAGTTTTTGGAGATTTAGGGTCTGTTTGGCTCTTTAATTAAAAAACTGAAAATTGTTTTTAGAAAACAAGTGGTGTGTTTGGACTTGTTTTTTGAGAACAATTTAAAAAAAAATTGAGTTAAAAAAACAAAAATTCAAAAAACACCTAATCTATGTTCTCAAAAGTTCTCAAAGTTCTGTGTTCTTTCTCTCTCGACAGAAATGAGTGAAGAGGAGCTGTGACCTTTCTTCTCTGTGAGGCTCCGAACCGACTTCTCCTTCTCCTCCACCTCCATGAATCTCCATACTCTCCTCTATTCTGCATACTTAGACCAATTATCTCAGAATGTGTGTACAATTCTTGTGCCCTAATTTTCTTACTTCTCCCCGTATAGAAAATTTCTTTTGACAATAACAAATTCCATATATGCAGGTCATCTCCTTCTTTATCTTCTACCCTAGATTTTAATAGCTCTCTTGTCGAAGCTTCTCTTGGAAATCAGGTTGGCAATTGATATTTATTCCTTGTCATATATGTTGTTCTTGATTTTATTATTTTCCCTTTTCTTGCTTTCTTAAGTTCAGAGAATGAGAAAATGAAAAGTTGGGTTTCATTTCTTTATTTGTGTTTTGTAAGAAATCAACATTCAAAGGGTGATGGCATATTTGTTTGTGTTTTCAATCTAACGTCTTAACATTTTGTGTTTGATGCTTCTGTTTGTCTTGGCAATACTTCTATTGCCTGTTGTGTGTATATACTATAGTGCACTTAATTGAATTTGTTGTTTTTTGAATTTTGTTGGTAGTTGATATTAGCACATGTATGTTTGGATACAATTTGGTATTTTTGATTGAAGATGTGAATGCAATGCCTAACATTTTGGTATTAGTCTGATTCTTTAGACTTCATATGATTAACGTTTAAAATCACTAGGCCTTGATGCAATATCCAAAAGTTTTGGTAATTATAAGTTTATAACATCCAATTATACTTAGTTTTGCTATGAGTGGGTTTTCTTGCTAGACATGCTATGGATATGGATGGTGTGAAAATGCATATTCCTGTCTCTTAAATATTTTATGAATCAGCAGGAGAGAACAATTTCGAAATTGAATTGGCATGCGAGTTTGAGTTTGAGTTTGAGTTATTTCTATGATTTCATGATGTTGAATGTAGGGAACTGCTCAATCATCAAATTTAAAACTTGCTCACTTTGTTTTAGTCTTTCTTGAGTTTTTTCATTCATAAAAGTTGTTTCTTGTGAGACTGTTACATCCACTTATGTTACGTATGTGTGTGATTTGCAACATATTGAAAAGTGCTTACCGTCATCATCATTCATTTGCGACTTATTTCTTCTCTGAACAACATAACAAGCCACTAAAATAGACAAAAAGCTTAAAATGATAGTCCCAACAATGATCTCCACAATCAAACTAATTCGATTCTTCTTATTGCTTAAAGGTGTACTGACATTAGGTGTGAAATCTGTATCAAAACAACAATATTCAACCACAATACTTACATGAGGTTAAAAATCATAACCTATTGTTAGAGTTAATACTAGTTCTTTAGGAAATAAACACTAGTTTGGTGGTTTTTTTCCTTTGTTTAGAATCTAGATATCCATAGAAATGTGTCCAAAAGAGCTTCTTGATTTATTATTGTGCCTTCTAATTTCATACGCCATTGAAACACATTTTGTATCTTCTTTTGATCATAATGTGAGATTTTATTTCCTTTATTTCAGTCTCAGAGTCACTTGGTCTTAAAAAGAAATATCAATTATGATTTAATTTTTATAAATAAAATTACATTATATGTATAGATAGATTGTTAATGTCGTTGGCTATGGAGTAAAAGAGTCAGGACTGAGAGAAAGGAGAGGTCTAATTGTCAAATCCCTGACCAAGTTCTTAGTTTTGTGTGTAACTAGCTTCATTTTCTTCTTTTCTTCTCTTTACTTGGTTCGGATCTAGAAGGATCCTACATCCAACTCAGGGCTTTTCACCCGAGTCCAATTCACTATTAGATTCAAGGATTACTCCCACAACTCAAAGAGAAAACATAACACTTTTATGTAGATACTCATTCTGGGCTTGGTCTAAAAATTCACGTACATGACCTCAAGGAACATAATTAAACATAATGAAATCACAAAAATAATTCAAACTCAAACTCAAGCTTTTCCCTTTATCATTATGATTGTTTTTTCTTATTTGATCATATTATGGTAGTATTGGCAATCTCAAGCAATGGGTTTATAAGCTAATAGGAAATAAATATGATTTATTGATCATGATATGTGTGTTTGTTGTCTTGTATTGGCCATGCCCTGAGATAATTTCTGGTGTGGAATATTGCTAGATGAGATCACAGATGTTGATGATGCATGCTTATGGGAACCAACTGTAGAGAAGATTTTCATTGATATTATGATTGATGAAGTGAATAAAGGAAATATGGCAAGTGGTCAATTTGGCCCAAAAACATGGGTGAAAATTCTTGAGGAGTTGCAAAGTAAAAGTAAGCGGAAATACTTAATTAAACAAATTAAGCAAAAGTTCAATAGGTTGCGCACTAAGTATTGCGAGTTTGCTGAGTTGTTAAAACAAATTGGATTTGGATGGGATCGTGAAACCAATACTGTGGTTGCTTCTGGGGAAATATGACAGAATTATCTAAGGGTAAGAACCAACCAAGTCTATTATTGATATAAAAATTAGTCTTGAATAAAATTAAGTGATAAAACTAGTTTTCTTTCTTATTTTAGGCACACCCAAAGGCAACACAATATCACAAGAAAGATGTGATCATATTGTATTGTTGGAACTAATTTTTAGTAAGTCAACTGCCACTGGTCAGTTCCATCGTTCTGCTGCTTCAGGTCCACCCAACACTGATGATGAAAGGGAAGTGGAGAATGAATTTGATCGCATAGACGCACATGATATTGATGAGAATGATTCTACTAGTTGCTCTCGGCTTGTTGATGATGTTTTTAAACGTTCAACAAAAAATTCAATAACTACATGTACATAGCGAAGAGCAAAGAGATAAAGATCATAGCAAATCAGTGATGTAATTGTTGCATGGACTGAGGCAGCTAAAGTAAGATCTGAGGCCACTTTAGCTAAAGCTGAAAAATACAAGATTACAACTGAAAGAGGAGGAAGCCAAAAAGATGAGTTTCTCTCACAAAATGTATGCAAATCCTTGAAAGAATGGAAGAAGTCAGTGATGATGCTTACATGAAAGCTGTTGAGAAATTTAAGGATCCAGATTGGAGAGAGTTTTTATTAATATGTCTGCTATTAGAAAGAGAGCTTAGTTAGATATGTTTGACTATACTATGATATGTTTGACTATGTAGGCTATGAGTTTTATTTTATGCGTGCTTGGCATTACTGTAGTATGTTATGTTAAAATAATCTAGTGGAGACTTTGTTATTAGTTTTAAATATATATTGTTTTTTTTCTAAGTTAATTATGCATGTCAAATAATTTGCAGGATTAGTAGGAGTAATCAAATGGATGATTCTAGTTCATCTTCTGCAGATAGCAATTTTTATGATTTTTTAGATTTTTTGATGCGAAACTTTTTAAGTGATTATAATGAAAAGTTTATCAAGAAAATCCCTCAAAGAACATTTACTTTATGTGGAGAATATTTTGTGAGAGAGTTATTAGGTTTCCATAAGAGGCCATTATGAATTTTTGTGAATGGATAAAAATTAATTCATCGAGGTTTGTACTTGTTTAAAACAAAAGGAATACATTAAGGACATGCGGGAGATTAAAGTTGAAGAATCAGTTGCCATTTTCTTTATAATTGTTGGTCAAAATGTGGGAATGAGACTTATAGTGGACCGATTTCAACTTTCTCTTGAAACTATTGATAGGCACTTCCATTTAACATTAAAGGCAATATGTAAATTAGAATAGGATATCATTCGACCAAGTCAAACTCTGTTACCTTCTCATATTGCCAACTCCTCAAAATACTACCCATGGTTTTAGGTACTTAATCTACATCCAATGTAATATAACTTTATATATAAATTATATTTTCACATATTTTTATTTTACATTTTTCTTTGATAAATGTTTGTAATAGTTTTGGATTTTTGTACTATCAGAATTGCATTGGTGCCATTGATGGAACACATGTGAGTGAATGTTTCTCTATAGATAAGCAAGTCAGTTACAGATGTCGAAAAAATGTGGTAACACAAAATGTCTTGTGTGCTTGTAACTTTGAAATGTTCTTTACTTTTGTATTTGCTAGTTGGGAGGCACCGTAAATGATTCCAGGGTGTTTATAGATGCAATTACGAAACTTAAATATAAGTTTTCTTTGCCTAAAGAAGGTATTGAAAGCCTAGGATTGAATTATTATTTTATAATTAATGTGATGGTTCATATCGAAAACTAATTTTTCTTTTCGACGTGTTTTATTATGTAGGTGAATACTATGTTTTGGATTCTGGGTTTCCATGTACAAAAGGTTTTCTCCCACCATATCGTGGTGAAAGATACCATTTGCAAGAATGCAAGAATACACTAGTGGAAGTAATCGACCACGTGGTATGAAAGAACTATTCAATTATAGGCATTATTCACATAGGATTGTCATTGAACGGTGCTTTGGTGTACTGAAAGCACATTTTCCTATATTGAAGATGATGCCACCTTACAAATTGAGTAGACAACCTTTGATAGTTATTGCTTGCGGCACTCTTCATAATTTTGTTCTTCAATGCACACAATATGATCATATATTTAGAGAATGGGAAGATAAAGAACTTGAGGGTGAAGACAACTGTAACGTCCTCCTAATCCAGGACTGTTACACTATGTACATAAAATTGTGTCAAACTTTCCAATAAAGCCATTTAGCGTAAAGCATGTAACTAATGTTAGTGACAAGGGTTAGGGTTAAAAATTTTGGTCAAAAAATCGTTGACTTTTATTTAAAAAGTTTCACATAAACATGAGATCCCAAAATATTACAACTAAACTCTTAAAAAGGGAATTATATGCATCAAAAGTTACATCAGCCAGCCTAAGTGGCAAAACAGGGCTATAACCCTAGTTTATATGAGATAACCCCGGCTGTGGTGGTCGAGCAGCTGCATATGTACATGCCGTCACCGAAGCTCCCTAACTAATGGCTGGTCAAGCTTTCCCTTTCCCTTACCTGCACCACAAAATACCCGTGAGTCGAGGCCCAGCATGAAAACTCAACATGCAAAATCAAAGAATGTAGTAACGCTCTACTTCCTTTTAGAGTCGTTACCAAGTGAGTTTTAAGACAAAACAATGTGCAATGAACTCGCTAACCGAGGTTTTTAAAACAAAAGTGTGACTAAGCAAAAGTTAAGGCTGTAATCTTTAAAAATGTGTGGTTTCATTGAAAACTTCTAGTATTTAACATTTGGGATCCCAAAATAAGATTTGAAAACTATTTACAACTTAAAATAAGATTACAGTTGGTCCGTTATTAAAATCACAGGTTATTACAGCCATTTGTCGAAAATACCCCCAACCAAAGCAGTCGGGCAGGCCAAACATGTACGCGTCGCTTCATGCTCTCCGTACTCATGGCTGGTCGACTCAATCTTTGCCCTTTCCTGCAACACAGAGCACCCGTGAGCCGAAGCCCAGCAAGAAAACTCATGCAGTTCATAACATATGCAAATTATACAGATAATCATATCAGATAGTCCACAGATAAACGGGTCAACCATTAGACTTAAGCGACCCGACCATGCTGCCCCGGAAGCCTTACCAAAGCCTGGGGTCTCGGTCCTCACCGTAAGGATATCACATGTATCCATGGGGTCCCACCCTGACTATAAGCACTTCACGTGCTAAGTGGTACTTCCGGCCCCACTACCGTTCTCGGCCTTTCACCGTTCTCGGCTCCATTGCCGTTCTCGGCTCCTCGCCGTTTCATTCAACTATAACCACAGATAGTCTAACTCAAATAACATTTGAACATATATCAATTCAATCAAGTCTGCACCCTAACATGTAATGCAATATAGGGTCGTGCCCTACAATCACACTATGGGCCCATGCCCTGTCCTATGGGTGCTATAGTTTTCTTACCTTTCAATTCGATGGCTTCGATCACTTGACTCCTTGAGCACAATCCCACTCGAGCCTTAGCGCACACCTAAGCACAAACATAGGTCAAAGTCAACACCAAACCTCGAGTCCAAAACCTTGCCTCGGGACCAATCCCGAGCCCCCCGGGAAGTCCTAGATCCACAAAACAAGGTGGTGGAATCGAACCCTGAACCCTAGGTCAAAATCCCTCAAAAATAGCCCAAAAACCCCTTTATGGGCACAGGGTAGCGCTACAACGCTCAAAAGAGGGCGCTATAGCGCTACAAGCAGAATCGGCATCCCCAGAAACAGGGCCTAGCGCTACAGTGCCCAAAGACTAGCGCTGTAGCGCTAGTTGCAGGCAGGCAACACCAACTTTCTATTTCTGCGATTTCTTTGAGCCATTCTCAACCCAAACTTCCCCAAATCTTTACCAAACTCAAAATCAAGCTTATAAACACTCTCCACTCATCTCAAGCATCCCAAATCTTCAAAACCCAAGCACATTCATCCCAAATCTCAAAATTTGCCATGATTAACCCTAAACCCAGAAATTCAGTCAAACAACAAAGTTAAAGGCTTAGAATTCATACCGTTGATGCAATTTCGACCTTGATTCATTTCCTAGACCTCCTTAGCTTGCTCTTCCTCAAAGCTTGCCCAGAAATTCCCTAAAGTTCCCATCAACTCAGCTCAAAACACAGCTCAAACCAGCCAAACCCTTAAAACTGAAATTTCTAAAAACTTACCTCAAAAGTTGATGTGTTCTTGCTAATCCTTGCCAAATCTTCAAGTCTAACTTTAAGATCCTTGATGCTCAGCCTATCCTAGCTCTCCACTAAGCTTTGCCCCAAGAAAAATGAAGAGAAAAGGTGCAAGAATGCACAAACCACCCCTTTTGGAAAAACCCCTCTGTTTTCTCTCTTTTCTTTTCCTTCCTTTTTCTTTCTTTTCCAGCCATATAACTCTCTCTATCAATCCCACTAAGTATATAAAGCCTCAATTAATCTATCTCTAAAAAGACAATTGACCAAAATGCCCTCCCTATTAATTCTAAACCCTTTTTGTCCAAGTAGGGCCATTTTAGTCATTTTACCCAATTCCCGCTAATCCTCAAGTGTCTCTAATATTTTCCCACTTGCTTCCCAATAGCTGATAAATCACCAAATATGTATTCCTCATTATCAAAATTAACCTCAATATATTCTCTAAATTTCCTACTTATACCCCCAGGCTTAACCCAAGTCGGGTATAAATTTCCTCCTTGACTTTCCGCTAATCTGCTCTTTGGGATCGTCTCGAGTCACAAGTCACAGATACATCCACATACCAATGTGGTCTCAACAATCATTTCATATCAATACAGTTATGCCCAAAATGGCCAAAATTACAATTATGTCCTTCTAACACAATTAGGGCCTACATGCATACTAATACACATAGTCATGCATCTCAAATAGTCAAATAGTCATATAACATGCTTCAAATCATAATCATGCATTTTACTCATTAAAATCAAACATAAAGTCCATTATGCCCTCCAGGCACACTAATCAAGGCCCTTAAGCCTTATTAGCGATTTTGGGTCGTTACAATGTAAACTTTAAAATATCCATTCAACACAATCAGTAATAAGAATCCATAGATATTAGCACTTAAATTCAAGCAGTTGATCATTGGATCAACTTGGGGCCGCTGCCCTAACCAGTTGGCCTTAGAGCCAAACTCGAGCCTATGTCCTAGCTATGTGACCATAGAGTCACCTGGGGCCCTCACCCTTAGCTCCGTCTCACCAGCCATAAAGCTAGCCCAACCCATTGGTTTATTATCAACCTTAGAGTCGATCAATGTAATAGTACAGTACTGGTTTAGGCCTAAGCCTCTCGACCAGCGCACAACGTGCTATTGCCGTCCTTGACTCATAGTCAAGCCCTGATCCAGGATTACATATCTCAATACAGAAAACAGATGTGGATGGGCACATCTTGATAAACTAAGCACGTATGCATGTTAATCGTATAATACCACTGAATAGCCATTTCCATAACGGTAAACATTCCTATTTAACGGGGCCACATGCCCTAACCATAGAGTTTATGCAACGAATATAAAATACTTATGCATTTATCAGCAAACATGTGAACTAATAGCCTAGCATACACATCCTGGGGCCTAAGCCCTATTTATAATAACATATCACAGTCGGGCCAAGTCCTAATCACATATAACATGTATTGGGTGCAGTTTTCTTACCTCGGCTCCAAGTAAGCGTAAACAAGAACAACCCTCGAGCACATTCCTGTTCTGAGCCCTAGAGAACTCCTAGTCACAAACCATAAATGGTACTTCAATGATTTTAAATTCCAAAGCCCAATCCTGCGCCCTCGGGGCCTCTAATTCCACCAAACGGGGTGGTGAAATCGTCCCCTGAGCCCCTGAGCAAAAACCCCAAGAAGTACCCAAAAATCTAGTTTTGAAAGCTGAGTAGCGCTACAGCGCTACCTATAGGGTGCTACAGTGCTAGAGTTAGAGACTCTAGCCCCCAAAAATCGCAGCCTAGCGCTCCCAACCTAGCGCTACAACTCTGACGCTAGAATTTCAAAATTCTGGATTTTCTCTTCGAGTTTCCCCGAGCCAAAGCTCCAGAAATCCATCCCTCAAGACCTCCAAACCCATAATTAACCATAGAGACACACTCTACTCATCAAAGGCAACATAACCTAACCAAGTTTTTCCCAAAAACTCCAACCAATTCCAAAAATCCATACCCAAGCTCTTAAGCTCAAAACACCATAAAAACAGAGTAAGAACTCAGAAAAAAATTCAGAGATTGAAGCTCAAAATCATTACCTTGATGGCTGTCCAATGGTTCCCAAGCTGATCCTAGCTTGATTCTACACTCCAGGCTTCAATTCCTAAGCTTTCCTCTTCCAAAATGGCAAAATCCCAAGAGAAAGAGAGAGATACGAGAAAGAGAGAAAAAAAAATAGAGTGTTTCTTCTGTTGCCTTTGTTTCCTTCCTTCTAATTCACAGCTTCCTATTTTGGCTAAGTATAGACAAATCCTACAAAAGACTTAAATGCCCTTAAGTCCAAAACTTGCCCTCTAATGCCCATAGGGGCAGAATAGTCATTTGCCACCATTTCTCAACATTTCCTTAAATAAATCTCTGCTATCTTAAATAAACACCAAATAAATATCCACTACCCAATAATTCTCGGTAATGTACTAATTTACCAAAATACCCTTAGACTCACCCTGAGAGGGGTATTTATTCATGTTATCGCATCGTATCGAGTAACCCAAATAAATCCACATAATAATATGGTCTCTCACATATATCACATATATGCACATAAATATACAATTATTCCCCCAACGGGCCAAATTACCAAAATCTCCCTTCTAAATATAAACGGGTCCACTTGCATATTTAATACCCCTAAACATGCACAACTAGTCGTATTATCATATAATTCACACAATTACAATTAATATAACTATTAAACACATAATACTATATATTGCCATCCTGACCTCCTAATCAAGACCCTAAGCCTTATTAGGAAATTTTGGGATGTTACAACAACATAGAGGAAGCTAACACTAGTGTATCAAGATGTGAAGTAATTTATTTGATGAATTTGCTGTAGCAATGGAAAGATGTTGAGATCGCATTACCCAAGCTATGTGGACAACTTATAATAATAGAAATTAGTCAACTATATTTTATTATTAGGAAATAATTTTAGTATTTACATTGTGTTTATGGGGACATATTGTAGACTAGTGGTGATTAATAATCTAGTTTAGATTAAATATTTTATTTAAAATTTATTTAGGTATTAAAATTTCTCATATTTTTTAAGTATTATAATATTTTATTGATTTATCTTACTTATTATTTAGATATTAAATTTCTAGTTATATTTTTTTTAAGCAATATGAAGTTTTTTTTTTAATTTATATGAAAATTAACAATATTATAACTAAGTTAGATTAAATATGTATGTGACATGTCACTTTTTATTTAATAAAATCATAATAATAAGTATTAAAAAAATTATTGTAAAAAAACATATGTTTTCTAAAATCTACTTATTTTTTTATCATCCAAACATGTTTTTGGTTTTTTTGTTTTTGAAAACTGTTTTGTTTTTAGAAAACATTAGCCAAACGCCATTACTTTTGAAAACAATTTTGAAAACAGAAAACCAAAAATAATGCCAAACACCCTTTTAATGTTTTAGTTCTTTTAGCGTTTAATTTATTTAAAATATAGGTTTTATAATTAATAGGTTCATTAAGTTTTTATGAGAAATTTAGTTTTAAATATTGAATATTTGACCCATCAAAATAAGACACGTGTCATTGTCTTTTATTAAACAATTTTAATTCATTTAAAAATATGAAAACTGAGAAAAATCAATTAATTCTTTAGAAGGGTAGTAATTTGGGCATTATAGAAAAATTATTCACCAAATTTGTGTAGAATGTACCATTTGATAATGATTTTACAAATATAGTGTACCCAATAAGAATTTTTCATATTAGAGGTTACAAAAACTATATTTTCAATAAAACACATGGTATAAAATGAGTACATAAAAATGAAGTTACTTTTGGTATTATGGAAAAACTATTGACCAAATTAGTGTGGAAGATACCATTTTCTACTGATTTTACAAATACAGGGTAGCCGATAGAAGTTTTTCGTATTATAGGGTACCAAAGCTATATTTCAGTGAAACACATTGTACTAAATGAGTATATTTTCTTACTCTTAATTCTATTTTAATGTATTGTATATTGTAAATTACTTCAAAATAATATATTTTTACGAATTTTTAGTAAAAAACAATTATTAAAATGTTTTAATCATGAAAAAATGGAAAGTATTTAAAAACATGCTTATAATTTTTTTTTTATAAAAAGTATATATATATATATTTTTCAAAATTAGTAAAAGAGTATATTTTGGGACAGATTTACCATGCCAATACCCAATCAGAACAGAGTATTCACCTTGAACTTAACACAAACAATGCAGTTAGTATTAATGAAAGTATTATACCCAAAATTCAGCACTTCCACGTGGCAGCCAGCAAAGCGATGACGTGTCAAGACAAAGTGCCAAGGCACAACAGTCGCCACCGACCGTCATGAGGAGTGGCCCTCGCCACTTCCCCAATACTCAAGAAGAGGTAGGACTCACCAGAGCTAGCCTACTTCTCCCAACGCGTGAAGCCAAATGATCCCCAGATGGTCACGACAACGCCAATCGTAAGAAGAAAAAGGCCCTAGCCAATTTCCCTAGCAAGATGCACAAGACAGACCAACACACATCACAAGGATTAGCTAAGGTCCTCATCAGCCGTAGCTGGTCCCCGAGGCTCTCGCCAGTTTTTGGTCGCCAGTCATGGTCGCCGGTTGCCTAGGGCACTCGCTGCTCGCCGATGGCCCTTGCCACCTGAGTCTTCTTTCGCAACAGAGTGCGCCTTCAACCATTAAATGAATATGACAGGTTGAAATACCATTTTTGGTGAGACACAAACCTGTCTCCAGCCAAGTGAACCGAAATTTAGCCTGATCGGAAAACAAGGTGCCGCCGTCAGCCCTTCCCATCTTCGCGACCATAAATAGTGCAAATCAAAATGTAACAAGGGGGAGAAACAAGTCAGTAGTTGTTCATTTTCGGATAGAGCTCTTACTCTCCATTACTGTAACTTCCCCAAGTGCAAGATGGAACTTAGCTTGTTCTTGAGGGTTCAAAGTTCATAAATAATACTGACTAAAGTGGACGTAGGTCATCTTTTTTTGGTTGAACCACTATAAATCTTTGTCTCATTCATTTAATACTGCATATATTTATCTTTTCTTTCGCTCACTGTTCATCATTAAGGTCCGCTCTGAGATATTATACACAAAACAACTCTTCATTTATTGTTATGTGCAAGTTGATGAAAAAACAAGTCAACATGAAGCATAAAGAACAGAAGACAAAACACAATTATACTGGTTCAGCCAAATGAATCTAGCCTACATCCAGTGAGTTCCACCAGTGGAATTTTCCACAACAACAAATTGAGTTACACCCTCTGACATTTGAAGAACAACACACCAAGATCACAAACACTCAGGTACAAAACCTCTCAAACACGATCTTTAAACTCTTTCACCCGAAACCCCTTACACCCGATCACTCACAAGGGAATTCTCACAATTGCCTTATTTCTCTAGTGTACACAACTTAGCTCTCAAAAACTCTATTGTGTTATGTATCTAATAAAGAAAGAATAAACCTATTTATAGAGACTTAGTTACTATGTGAAAGTCTAGCTGAAATAATGACTTTAAAATAAAGAAGCACTTGAACTCTCAATAAAAGGACTTGAGTATTTGGAGAATTAATTTACTACATCTTCCACCTTCATCCTTCAAATCTAAAATCGTGTAACATAATGCTCTTGGTGGTAATAGCTCTTCTACTTCAATATTCAGCAATGTTAAGCAACTTCAAACAATAAGTGAACTTGCTTTAAGTTAACACATTTGTCCCCATATCAGCTGGGTTATCCTTTGTTGATAACTTTTCCAAATCTAGCACATTCTCTTCAATCTTTTCCCTTATCCAAAGTAGCCTTAGATCGATATGCTTCTTTTTGTCATGACATACTATATTTTTACAAAGGTGTATTAAAGACTGATTGTCTGAATAACCCACTCCTCTTTTTTGTAGAAACTTCAGTTTTTCTCACTACTACAAAAACTAGCTTTTAGGACATTTTTTTAGGGCACTCACCTAGTGCGAGCCCTAAAAACATCTCCTAGACCTTTTAGGAAACTTAGTGAGAGTCCTTAAAAAATACCTTTTAGGACATGTAGTGCGAGCCCTAATTGCTGACGTGAGTCCTAAAACACCATGAGGAAATTTTAGTCAACGAATATTTTTAAGGGCACACTTTGAGTGTCCTAAAAGAGTATTGAGGGCACTCAAAGTGGGCCCTAAAAAATAATAATAAATAGATAAATTAAAGCTTTATTAATAACTAAATTAAAAAAAACAAAAAAGATAATACAAAAATTAGAAAACCCTAAAATTGTACCAACCTCTTCTCTCTCCTCTCTTTTATTCCAACCGTCTCACACACTCTTTCTCTATTTCTCTCTCACATCCCAGCTCTGCCAGCCTCGATGACGACCATGTCGGCTACCACTAGCTACATGCGCCACCCCAAGAGATGCAGGACGCCATTGACCTATGACCCCCACGAGCCCTCTGACTCATGCACGACCTAAGGCTTCCAACGAACCCCTTGAAGTTGTAGTGGTAGCTCGTCAGAATCCATGGAGTTTTGAGACCTTTGGCAAGCGACGGTGTGAGATGACAGAGGCTCGTCTCGAGCTCCCAACGTCACCCTCAACCCTATTTCACTATCTCGGGCATTGGGTATCATTTCTAGTTAACCCCGATTTTAAATGTTTTGGGTTTTAGAAATCAATTGCGATTTAGGAAATGATCTATGTTGATAGTATGTTATGAGTTGATTAGCATACTGTGATTTTATTGGACTGCACTGGGACTGTTTATATGTTATGTGTGCAGGTTTTTAAATTTAGGAATGTTCGTTTTGCCATCGTTATCCTGCCCGTTTTCTTAGAAAACTTATTGAACTCGTGTTGAGTTATTTTTATAAAATCACATGTTGTAACGTCCTCCTAATCCAGGACCATTACACTGTGTACTTTAAATAGTGTCAGACTTGCCAATCAAGTCATTTGGTTATAAAAGTGTAACTAAGGTTAATGTCAAGGGTTAGGGTTAAAATTTTTGGTCAAGGAACCGTTCACTTTCATTTAAAAAGTTTCATACATATATGGGATCCCTGTAATGACCCACTAATCTAGACTAATTGGACCATTATCGAAACTATACATAACAACTTACATTTTACGAAAATACCATAATTTATTGAGTAACTTGAAAATAAGAGTTATTTACAAAGAAACAGAATACTAAGAAGGATTTTGGGATCCCATTGTCTTTAAAACAAAATAAGATTTAAAATAAAAGACATTACATAATAATGCGGAAAATACATGTAAAACCATAAAAAACATAAAAGGAGACTACATCCTCGAATCGATAACGCTCGGCCCCTTGACTCCATTCATCATCGATACACATCCTCCCAAGCATCACGAATCTTACCGCCTCTAAGCTTATTTTCCTGCACATAAACAGAAAGGAGTGAGCCTAATGCCCAGCAAGGAAAAACCTAACACATAGTCATATACACAATTTCATAAGAAAACATAAAGACTTAACATAATACATATAACATACACTTATTATAATGGCCATTATTACTTGGGGTCCCATAGACTAAACAAGCATATGCCCATGGGGTTAATGGGGTCCTACTAGCTAAGTAGGTCATATGCCCATAACCCATTTGGGGTCTTGTTAGTCATATGGGTCATATGCCCAAGCCTACATACACATATACATATCATAACACTTTTAATAACATAAACATATAGATAACATAAGCACATAACATATTAATTCTAGCCTATTTTCCTTACCAAAGTTACCGGGATAAAATGGACTGAGTTAGGACTTTTGGAACACTCCTAAAACCATAAGAAAGAGTAAGTCTAAAGAAAGGAGATGAAATGAAAGAGATGGAAAGACTAAACCATAGAAACATACTTACCGACTTATATGCTTAAAAGCTTGGATTCCCTAACCAAAATAAGAATAAGGTTAGGGGACTGAGTAGAAGGTTTTGAGAAAGGAAATAACATAAAAATACAGAAAAGAACTAGAGTCTTGGGTTTACCTCAAAGATTGCAAGACCAATCTAACATCCACCGAAATACTATAGCACTCACTTCCCAAAGTGTTTGATAAGCTTATGATGTTAAAGCTTATAGTTTTTCCCCAAACCAAGTGTTTACACTCTCACACTCACTTAACACTAGCAGCCTCTGAACTTAGAGCAAATGGTGAATAATGGCTGGGTACTAGGTCCTATTTATAGAGTTTGGGAATGAAAATATCTTGATTTTACTTGAATAAAAATAATGGCTTTTTAGGTGAGAATCATTTGAATAATCGTTCAGCAGAGGCTGAAGACTCGTTCAGAAGATGCTGGACTGTTGAAGGAGTTTGAATGGCTGAAGGGAAAAGAATTCAAATGTATTTGAATTCATGCTGGTGGAGGCGATATATCGCCCCCTACAGGCGATATATCGCCTGGACCTTTGTTCCCGAGGCGACCGTGCATCGATTCGTGTTTTCCGTATCTACGTGCTGCGACATATCGCCCCCTATAGCTGCGATATATCGGCATACGCTGAATATTTAAACACGAATTTACACATTTTTAGCTGAGTTTGAATGGAGTAAACAGCCTTGACTAAGCCCTCAACGTGCTCAAAGCTGCTGACTGACCCTATACATTCAAACTTTTACCCTTATTTAATTTAATCCTCAAAAATACTTAATCCTTAATTACCATTCAAAACATGTGCTTAAAATCCTATTGGTTGATGTCTAAACCTTATAATATAATAATATAATCCTTAATATCAGACACATTAATCAAACCTTAGGTTATACTTAATATTCTTAAACTATAGGTTAAGCTTAGAAAATCTATAATTACTACTATGAGTGTCCAAATAACTCCCGGTCTGAACCAAAAATCCAAAGTAACAATGATAACACTAAACATACTATAATACTACTAAACAATTAGCTAAGTAAAGTTCTTGGACTCTACAATTCTTCCCTACTAAAAAGAATTTCGTCCTCGAAATTTACTTACCAAATAATTCCGGATACCGGCTCTGCATGTCCTCTTCCAACTCCCACGTTGCCTCGCGTTCAGAACTATTGCTCCATAGGACTTTAACTATAGGAAAGCTCTTGGACCGTAACTGCTTCATCCCCCTATCTAGGATGCTAACCGGTCGTTCCTCGTAACTTAAGTCTTTCTGGAGTGCTATGGTATCGTACTTGAGGACGTGAGATGGGTCTGACACATACTTGCGTAACATCGAGATGTGGAAGACGTTGTGACTATCGGCTAGTGCTGGCGGTAGGGCTAGTCTATACGCAACTGGTCCCACTTTGTCCAATATCTCAAAAGGACCTAAGAATCGGGGACTGAGCTTGCCTTTCTTCCCGAACCGCTTGACACCCTTCATAGGAGATATCTTCAGGAAGACTTGATCTCCAACTTGGAACTCCACATCGCGTCTCTTGGTATCTGCATAGCTTTTCTGTCGGCTTTGAGCAGCAAGCATACGCTGTCTAATAAGCGTTACTGCTTCTTGAGCTTGCCTAACAGCTTCGGGCCCTAGAAGTTGCCTTTCTCCTACCTCGTCCCAGTGCAACGGTGATCGGCACCTTCTTCCATATAGCAACTCATAAGGTGCCATCTCGATCGTCGACTGGTAGCTATTGTTGTACGAGAACTCGATCAGCGGTAAGTACTTGTTCCACGATCCTCCGAAGTCAAGTACACATGCGCGTAGCATATCCTCTAAAATCTGAATCGTACGCTCTGACTGCCCATCTGTCTGAGGATGGAAAGCTGTACTAAGACTTAACTTAGTACCCATGGCTTGCTGTAAGCTTCTCCAAAATCTTGACGTAAACACTGATCCTCTATCTGATACTATCGTCTTGGGGATTCCATGCAATCGTACAATCTCTTGGATGTAGATGTCTGCATATTGGTCTGCCGTATAAGAAGTCTTAACAGGCAGAAAATGAGCCGACTTGGTTAGTCTATCTATGACTATCCAAGCAGAATCATGCTGCTTATTTGTCTTTGGCAGACCCGTCACGAAGTCCATGGCTATATCGTCCCACTTCCACTCCGGTATGCTAAGCGGTTGCAATAATCCTGCAGGCCGCTGATGCTCCGCCTTCACTTGCTGGCATACCAGACACTTAGATACATATTCCGCTATGTCCTTCTTCATCCCTGGCCACCAATAGACTGCCTTGATGTCATGAGTCATCTTGGTAGACCCTGGATGAACCGAGTATGGGGTGTTGTGCGCTTCTTCTAGGATCGTCTTCTTAATACTTTGATCGTCTGGCACGCATACCCGATCCTTATATCTCAATAAACCTTGACTGGATATTGAGAAATCTGTAGTCTTGCCTTCTCTGACTGCATCCATGTGCGTTGCTAGTGAATCATCATGTCTCTGACCATTCCGTATGTCTTCTAGCATATTCGATTGGATAGACAAGTTAGCCAACTTGCCTACAACCACTTCTATTCCGGCACTGATAAGCTCCTGCTGTAGTGGCTTTTCTATTCCGGATAAGGCTGCTAAGTTCCCATAACTTTTTCGGCTAAGTGCATCGGCAACTACGTTTGCCTTCCCCGGGTGGTATAGGATTTCGCAGTCGTAATCCTTTACTAATTCCAACCACCGGCGCTGCCTCATGTTAAGCTCCTTCTGAGTAAAGAAGTATTTTAAACTTTTGTGGTCCGTATAAATCTCGCACCGTTCTCCGTAAAGATAATGGCGCCAGATTTTTAACGCAAAGACCACCGCTGCCAACTCCATATCGTGAGTTGGATAGCGTTGTTCATACTCCTTTAACTGACGTGACGCGTAGGCTATCACCTTGTCATTTTGCATCAGTACGCATCCCAATCCTAACTTTGATGCATCACAGTAGACAACGAACTTGTCGTTGGGTGTTGGGACACTAAGTACTGGTGTTGAGCAAAGCTTATCCTTAAGCAACTGGAAGCTTTCCTCACACTTATCATTCCAGTTAAACTTTTGTTGCTTCCGGGTCAGGTTGGTGAGTGGAGTGGCTATTTTAGAAAAGCCCTCTACAAACTTTCTATAGTAACCTGCTAGCCCTAAGAAGCTTCTTACTTCCGACGCGTTCTTTGGTCTAGGCCAATCTTTCACGGCCTCTACCTTCGATGGATCTACTGCAACTCCGTCTTTCGATATGATGTGCCCGAGGAACGCCACTTGTGAGAGCCAAAACTCGCATTTCTTGAACTTCGCGTAGAGTTGGTGCTCCTTCAATCGCGTCAAAATTATCCTCAAGTGTTCCTCGTGCTCCACTTCATCCTTGGAGTAAATTAAAATGTCGTCGATGAACACAACGACGAATTTATCCAAGTAGTCCTTGAAGACCCTATTCATTAAGTCCATAAACGCGGCTGGCGCGTTAGTAAGACCAAAAGACATAACCAAGAACTCGTAATGTCCATAACGAGTCCTAAAGGCTGTCTTAGGAATATCTTCCCCCTTTACCTTGAGCTGATGATACCCGGACCGTAAATCGATCTTAGAGAATACAGTCGCGCCTCGGAGTTGATCAAACAAATCATCAATCCGAGGTAGCGGGTATTTGTTCTTAATCGTTACTTTATTCAGCTCACGGTAGTCTATGCACATGCGCATACTTCCGTCCTTCTTTTTCACGAATAGTACCGGAGCTCCCCATGGTGAATGGCTTGGCCTAATGAAACCCAAGTCTAGGAGTTCTTGTAGTTGCGTCTTTAACTCCTTGAGTTCCGTAGGTGCCATCCGGTATGGTGCCTTAGAGATAGGCTCGGTGCCCGGTACTAATTCTATCGTGAAGTCTATTTCTCTAGTTGGCGGCAATCCTGGCAAGTCATCGGGGAAAACTTCTGGAAATTCTTGTATGACTCGAACATCTCCAACTTTGAGTGATGTCTCCTTCTCCACATTCGTGATGTTGGCTAAGAATGCTTGACATCCTTTCTCCATCATTCTCTGAGCTTTGAGAGATGATAGTAACGGTGTGCGTAGTCCTGAAGCTTGTCCCATGAAGCACAGTTTCTGGCCGTCAGGAGTATCGAATGTCACCTTCTTGCGTCTGCAGTCGATCGTTGCGCCATGCCGTGCTAGCCAATCCATGCCTAGTATGACGTCGAAGTCTTTGATCACCAGCTCTATCAGGTCTCCTTCTAGTTCCTTGTCCTCAATCTTGATTGGTACGCCTCGTACAATTCGTGATGATAGAACTACTTTGCCCGAAGGCAACTCGGTTGCAAACCTAGTTCTAAATCTTTCACTAGGTTTGTCTAGTTTATCTATCATTCCTAACGAAATATACGAATGGGTGGCTCCCGAATCAAATAATACATGACATAATTTATTGAGGATGGAAACCTGACCTGTGACCACCTTGTTGCTAGCATCCGCCTCTCCTTGGGTTAAAGCAAAAACCCGAGCAGGGACCATCTTTTCGTCCTTCTTTCCTTCCGGCTTTTGCTGAGGACAGTCTCTTTTACGATGCCCTTCTTGACCACAGTTGAAACACTCCTTGGTGTTGGCACGACATTCTCCGGGGTGCTTCTTCTGACATTTGGCACATGGCGGGTATTCCACGTAGCCCGACCTATTTCCCCCATTACTTGGTCGTGCCCTTTTATTGTTGTCGGCTTGCTTGTTGTCAGGATGCCTTCTCTTCTGTCCGTTACCGTTGTTGTTGGACTGACTGTTGCTGGACTGATTGTTGTTCCGACTGGCCTGAGGTTGGCTCTGCTGCCTAGGTTCCGGCTTGCTGGCTTCTTCTTTGCTCACGTTGGCTTGCAACCTTTCTACTTCAATTGCCGTCTCAAGAACGTCGGCATATGAAGTGTTTCCCGGGTTTGCTAGTTTAACCCCCATCTCGATCTTCGGGCGAAGTCCTCTAACAAACTTGTTCACCCTTAGATAGTCGGTTGGAACCAACTCTGCTGCGAACTTCGCTAAGCGATCGAACTGACGAGCATATTCCGCCACTGTTAAATTCCCTTGCTTCAGATTGGTGAACTCCTCAACTCTCGTAGCAAGCACTGCTGAATTGTAGTACTTCTTGTGGAAGAGCTCCACAAATCGGGTCCATGTCATGGTGGCAGCATCGTGGGATTGCTGGACCAAGTCCCACCATATCCTGGCATCTTTCTTGAGCAAAGATGAGACGCAGGATATGCGGTCTGCATTACTAAGGTTCATGTGGGCTAGGATCGGCTCCACATTCCTTAGCCATTCTTCTGCTTCAAAGGGGTCCGTAGTCCCTTCGAAGTTCGGAGCGTGCTGCTTGCGGAACCTTTCGTACACTGGCTCCATGTGCTGAACAAGATAAGGAGCGTAGTTCGTCATAGGCCATCCCCCATACGGACCAACTTGTTGGGGTGCTGGGGCCATTGGCTGTGGCTGCGGCTGCGGCGGAGGCTGAGGCTGAGATTGAGCCTGTTGGCGTTGTTGCTGCAGAAGTTCCTCGACTTGCTGTCGCAGTCTGGCAATCTCTGCAGTGTTGTCAGCTGGCTGTGCCGGCGCATTGCGGCGAGCAGTAACACGCACTCTCCTTTGGCGAACGGTAGGGACCGCATTGGTCGCTGGAACATCGTTGGAAGCGTTCCCGTTGGTGCGAGCAGATCTTCGGAGAGACATCGTAGCAGAGTTCTAACAGTTAAAAGAAACATGTTAGAACTTTTTCCTAATAGGCTCTAAGGCAAAAACTTATTCTAAAACAAACATATCTCGGACCTATTTATTATGACTTTTTATGAAAAATTATATAGGTCTTTATTTATTATTAGAGTGGGTTTCTATACTTAGAAAAACAAGTCATATTTATTTTCTAAGTGTGTTTCTAATCATCCTATATGACTTAATTCTCAGGCTCGAAACTTATCTTTGTTCCAAAGTTAACCATATTGAGGGAGGGCTGGGATCAGTAAAATCGTTCCCACTACTAAGGCCCCCTAACTCTCAACAAGGAAACCAGGTTCATTGATTCGTATCCACCCTCACCGAACTCAGTCATTATTCATTTTATTTATTATGATTGTGAAAAAATTTCAAACTCACACATGATATTCAAATAGCATGTTTATTCATTTGGAAAACAATTTCACTTATTACAATCATAACATAAAAGTAAATAAAACAAATAAAAACTACTAATCTAAAAATCGGGATCTTCTACATCCGATCCATCATCTAACATATCATCATCTATAGCCTCATAGTCATCATTATCATGAGCATCAAAATGCCCTCTAGGAAGGTTTGTGAGAATCCTATTCTTTTGCTCCTTGGTGAATTGAAATTCAAATTTTGCGGTGAACCTAACTAAGAGGAAATAGTATCTCATTGCTAATGGTGATTCATCCTCATCATTCATTTCTTCCCATATTTCTTCTAAGGCTGCTATTACAGGATGGAAATCTTTAAACAACCTAATCACTAATACATATTGTTCTGTTGATCTTAGCATTATTTGTTTAGCCTCTTGAAGGCCACCTATTTCTTGGTGAAACAAAAGCAACCTTCGTGTAATCCTTTCTAAGGCTCCTACGGTGTTGCTTGGCTCCCTTATTCTTTTTAAGGCCTTAATGGCTCGGATATCTTGGTAGGTTAAAGCTCCATTCATTTTTAACTGAAACATAAACACTAAAGTTGTTAGCTATACACATAGACAAAGTAACTTGTAACTTGTAACTTAAACACTTACTTGGCGGTCCGATTCGGAGCTTTGAGCATGTGTATCGAGGAGAACTTCATGCGAAGGAACCGTTTTCTCTGATACCAACTGTAATGACCCACTAATCTAGACTAATTGGACCATTATCGAAACTATACATAACAACTTACATTTTACGAAAATACCATAATTTATTGAGTAACTTGAAAATAAGAGTTATTTACAAAGAAACAGAATACTAAGAAGGATTTTGGGATCCCATTGTCTTTAAAACAAAATAAGATTTAAAATAAAAGACATTACATAATAATGCGGAAAATACATGTAAAACCATAAAAAACATAAAAGGAGACTACATCCTCGAATCGATAACGCTCGGCCCCTTGACTCCATTCATCATCGATACACATCCTCCCAAGCATCACGAATCTTACCGCCTCTAAGCTTATTTTCCTGCACATAAACAGAAAGGAGTGAGCCTAATGCCCAGCAAGGAAAAACCTAACACATAGTCATATACACAATTTCATAAGAAAACATAAAGACTTAACATAATACATATAACATACACTTATTATAATGGCCATTATTACTTGGGGTCCCATAGACTAAACAAGCATATGCCCATGGGGTTAATGGGGTCCTACTAGCTAAGTAGGTCATATGCCCATAACCCATTTGGGGTCTTGTTAGTCATATGGGTCATATGCCCAAGCCTACATACACATATACATATCATAACACTTTTAATAACATAAACATATAGATAACATAAGCACATAACATATTAATTCTAGCCTATTTTCCTTACCAAAGTTACCGGGATAAAATGGACTGAGTTAGGACTTTTGGAACACTCCTAAAACCATAAGAAAGAGTAAGTCTAAAGAAAGGAGATGAAATGAAAGAGATGGAAAGACTAAACCATAGAAACATACTTACCGACTTATATGCTTAAAAGCTTGGATTCCCTAACCAAAATAAGAATAAGGTTAGGGGACTGAGTAGAAGGTTTTGAGAAAGGAAATAACATAAAAATACAGAAAAGAACTAGAGTCTTGGGTTTACCTCAAAGATTGCAAGACCAATCTAACATCCACCGAAATACTATAGCACTCACTTCCCAAAGTGTTTGATAAGCTTATGATGTTAAAGCTTATAGTTTTTCCCCAAACCAAGTGTTTACACTCTCACACTCACTTAACACTAGCAGCCTCTGAACTTAGAGCAAATGGTGAATAATGGCTGGGTACTAGGTCCTATTTATAGAGTTTGGGAATGAAAATATCTTGATTTTACTTGAATAAAAATAATGGCTTTTTAGGTGAGAATCATTTGAATAATCGTTCAGCAGAGGCTGAAGACTCGTTCAGAAGATGCTGGACTGTTGAAGGAGTTTGAATGGCTGAAGGGAAAAGAATTCAAATGTATTTGAATTCATGCTGGTGGAGGCGATATATCGCCCCCTACAGGCGATATATCGCCTGGACCTTTGTTCCCGAGGCGACCGTGCATCGATTCGTGTTTTCCGTATCTACGTGCTGCGACATATCGCCCCCTATAGCTGCGATATATCGGCATACGCTGAATATTTAAACACGAATTTACACATTTTTAGCTGAGTTTGAATGGAGTAAACAGCCTTGACTAAGCCCTCAACGTGCTCAAAGCTGCTGACTGACCCTATACATTCAAACTTTTACCCTTATTTAATTTAATCCTCAAAAATACTTAATCCTTAATTACCATTCAAAACATGTGCTTAAAATCCTATTGGTTGATGTCTAAACCTTATAATATAATAATATAATCCTTAATATCAGACACATTAATCAAACCTTAGGTTATACTTAATATTCTTAAACTATAGGTTAAGCTTAGAAAATCTATAATTACTACTATGAGTGTCCAAATAACTCCCGGTCTGAACCAAAAATCCAAAGTAACAATGATAACACTAAACATACTATAATACTACTAAACAATTAGCTAAGTAAAGTTCTTGGACTCTACAATCCCAAACTATTACAAACAAATGTTTAAAAGGGTGCATATACATCAAAAGTTACAATCGGCCGACCTAGGCGGAAAAATTAGGGCTACAACCCTAGTTCCTCTGACATATCCTCGGTCGTGGTGGACGAGCACCTGCATATGTACATGCCTCCACCGAAGCTCTCTAACTCATGGCTGGTCAAGCTTTCCTTTTCCCTTACTTGCACCACTTAGTACTCGTGAGCCAAGGCTTAGCAAGAAAACTTAAACATGTGCGTGAACAGTAAATACATACTATAAATACATGTCTAGCATGCCCAGCAGTGGTAACCAACACATGCATGCACACAATAGCAAATAGAATATTATTGGGTCATCCCCGGGCCACTGCCCTGAATAGTTGACCATAGAGTCACCCCGGTGCCCTATTCCCTAGCCATGTGACCATAGAGTCACCTAGGACCCTCACCCTTAGCTCTGAGTGACTAGCCATAGCCAAACACTTTGTTTTCCAACGACCATAGGGTCGGCCAATGTAATAGTACGTTGCTAATTTGGGCCTAAGCTTCTCGACGAGTGCGCTATTGCTGCCCTTGACTAATAAGTCTAGCCCTGAATCATGTATTTGGATACAGATACAGATAAGCATACTTCAGACAATACAAGTATGCATACATATTAATCATATAGCATCATCAATTAAATGACAACATAGTAATAACCATGTTCCCTAATGGGGCCAAGCCCTAGCTACACAGACCATGTGAATAACCATATAACACTTAGCTAGAAATAGAATATTCATGTATGTTTAATCAACAAGAAAAATCAAAACTCAAACACGTTCATTCTCAGGGCCCTGAGCCCTATTCATAATCATAATAAACAATCGGGCCAAGCCCTAACCACATATATCACGTATTGGGTGCAGTTTTCTTATCTCAGGTCCGAGTATAGTGTAAAATAAGGGTGACCCTTGAGCACGATCCCGGTTTCGAGCCCCTAGTCACAACCAAAATATAGGATCCCGTCAATAATGAGAAAATAAAGGTTTTCGGACCGTGAATAACCATATAACACTTAGCCAAAAACAAAATATTCATGTATGTTTAATCAACAAGAAAAATAAAAACTCAAACACGTTCATTCTCAGGGCCCCGAGCCCTATTTATAATTATAATCAACAATCGGGCCAAGCCCTAACCGCATATATTATGTATTGGGTGCAGTTTTCTTACCTCAGGTCCGAGTATAGTGTAAAATAAGGACGACCCTTGAGCACAATCCCAATTTCAAGCCCCTTTTCACAACCATAATATAGGATCCCATCAATAATGAGCAAATAAAGGCTTCCGGAGCGAGTCCTAGCCTCCCAGACGTCGAATTCCACTAAACTGGGTAGTAGAATCGATCCCGAGCCCTTAGGTTTAAATTCTCGTCACTCAAGACTCATGGTGGCTAAAACAGCCCAGGCGGACCGCGACTTGCCCCTAAGGGTCGCGACGCACCTCCCAAGTCAGAGGCTCCCTCCTGCCTGGAACTTGGACATGGGCTGCGACCTGCCCAAGAGGGTCGCAGTGTGCCCCTGAAGCAGAACCCCACCTCTTGCCCTGGGTTCGGTTGGGTCGCAGTGCCCCAAGAACAGGGCCGCGACCTGACCCTACAAACCTATATTTTCTCTATTTTTCTCCAGCCAAAAACTTACCAAAATCTATCCAAATCATCCTAGAATCACAATTCAATCCTCATAATAGATTTAACTTAATATCAGTAGCAAAACCCAACCTAAAACTTGATTAAAAACCCACCAAAATTCAGAATCTATCACTTGAGAAACAAAGCTATAGAACACCTCAAAACTCAAGGAAAACATGATAGAAATTCAATCAAAACAGGGATTAAAGCTTTACATTTGCTATGAACGATGCTCTCCTAGCCACAACCAATCCTGAATCCTAACTTGAGCCTTCAATTCCCAAGTTTTCAGCCAAAAATCTCCTTAATTCCCCAAGAATTTCACTCACAATTGAGAGAGAGTGGAGAAAGAGAGAGAGAGAGATAGAGTCGGTTGGGTGAGCTGAGTGTTTTTGTGTTTATGTTTTGTTTCCTTAAGGCTTAAGTTACTTAAGCTAATCCTGAGGCTCGGGGTACCGAAAATGTCCTCGACGGCAAAATGGTCAAAATCCCCAGTTTCCCTCCTAATCTCACTAACTCCAAAAATATCCTTGAATACTTATTCCCGTTAACTTGCTCCCTAGGATCGTCTCGTGCCGAGTGACCCAAATAAACCCACATAATAATGTGGTCTCTTACATATATCACATATATACAATTATGCTCATAACTGGCCAAATTACGAAAATCGTCATTCTAATTAGAAACGGACCCACATGCATATTTAATACTCCAAAACATGCATAACTAGTTATATTATCATATAAGTCACATAATCACATAATCATACAAAAATGTATCATATAAGCATATAATTCCATATTATGTCATCCTGGCCCCCTAATCAAAGCCCTATGCCTTATTAGGTAATATGGGATGTTACAACTATCCCTTCCTTACATAAATTTTGTCCTCGAAATTTTACTTGAACAACTCGGGATACTGAGTCTGCATATCTGCCTCTAGCTCCCAGGTCGCTTCCTCGACCTTGTTGTTTCTCCATAGTACCTTGATTAAAGGTATAGTCTTGTTCCTTAGGACCTTGTCCTCCTTGTCAAAAATCTGGACTGGCTGCTCCTCATAGGACAAGTCTACCTCTAGCTCTAGATCATCATAACTCAATACATGAGTCATATCTAATACATACTTCCTTAGCATGGAAATATGGAATACATTGTGCACACTAGACAGTACAGGGGGCAAGGCCATCCTATAAGCCACCTGACCAATCCTCTCCAGGATCTCAAATGGACCCACAAACCTAGGGCTCAACTTGCCCTTCTTCCTGAATCTCTTCACCCCTCTCATTGGTGAAACCCTAAGGAAAACATAGTCTCCCACCTAGAACTCCATGTTCCTCCACTTGGGGTTTGAATAACTCTTTTGTCTACTCTGAGACGCGAGCATCCGAGCTCTAATCTTTTCACTAGCCTCAGCGGTCCTTTGAACCTCCTCAGGACCCAAATATTTCCTTTCACCCATCTCATCCTAGTGAATGGGCGATCTACACTTCCTACCATACAACATCTCATAAAGTTCCATTCCAATAGCTGACTGGTAGATGTTGTTATAGGAAAACTCTATCAAAGGAAAATATTTACTCCAGGACCCTTCAAAGTCAAATACACATGCTCTCAACATGTCCTCCAATATCTGGATAGTCCTCTCAGACTGACCATCGGTCTGAGGCTCATAAGTTGTACTGAACTTCAGCTATGTACCAATCGCCCTCTGTAAAATTCCCCAAAACTTAGAAGTAAATATAGGGTTCCTATCAGACACGATATAGCTCGGAGTCCCATGAAGGCAAACTATCTTTCTCACATAGAGATCTGTATACTAGTCAACCGTGTAATTCATTCTCACTAGTAGAAAGTGAGCTAATTTTGTATACCGATCCACGTTGACCCAAATTGAATCATGTTGGCCCACTGTCCTGGGCAATCCTACCACGAAATCCATTGTGATGTCCTCCTACTTCCACTCTAGGATATCTAGAGGCTGCAACAGCCCTGTTGGCCTCTGATGCTCTGCCTTGTCCTGCTGACAGGTCAGGCACCTTGCCACATACTCAGTAACGTCCCTCTTCATCCCAGGCCACCAATATACAATTTTTAGATCCTGGTACATCATCGTGGTGCCTGGATGTAGAGAATAAGGGGTAGTATGAGATTCATCAAGAATCTCCTGTTTGGTCCTAGTGTTCATCGAAACACAGATCCGATCCTTATATCTCCACAAGCCCCTGCTTGACACTGTATAGTCCTTAGCTACTCCCCCTAGGACGTCCCCTATAATTTGCCCCAATTGTGAGTCATCTAATTATTTCTCCTTAAGCCTCTCCAAAAGAGTAGACTGTAGGGTGATGTTGGCTAACTGGCCAACCACTAACTCAATTCCCACTCTAGTCATATTGTCAGCCAACTCCCTGGATATCGACCTGGCACTATACAACTACCCCAAACCTTTCCAGCTTAAGGCATCTGCTACCACGTTGGCTTTCCCAGGGTGATAGAGGATCTCACAATCATAATCCTTTACCATCTCTAACCAATGTCTTTGCCTCATGTTCAGATCCTTCTGAGTGAAGAAGTATTTCAAACTCTTGTGGTCAGTGTATATCTCACACTTCTCACCATATAAGTAGTGTCGCCACACCTTTAGTGCAAAAACCACTGTTGGAAGTTCTAAATCATGTGTGGTGTACCTCTGCTCATACTCCTTCAACTGGCGTGATGCATAGGAAATCACCTTCCCCGTCTGCATAAGGACGCAACCTACAATAAACCACAAACTTGTCCTGGTCTGTAAAAAGACTCAGAATCGGAGCAGTGATCAAACTCTTCTTCAGCTTCTGAAAGTTGTCTTCACACTGGTCTGACCATATAAACTTACGATTCTTGCGTGTCAACTCTGTCAGTGATGACGCAATCTTGGAAAATCCCTCCACAAATCATTTGTAATAACCTGCCAATCCCAAGAAACTTCTGATCAAGCGTTCTTCGGTCTTGTCCAATCTCTGACCACCTTAATCTTCGCTGGATCCACCATAATTCCATCCTTACTGACTATGTGACCTAAGAAAGTCACTTGGGGCAACCAGACTCGCATTTCTTGAATTTCGCATACAACCTATGTTCTCTCAACCTCTGTAGAACCAATTTGAGGAGATGTTCGTGTTCTGTCTTTGACTGAGAGTATCTTAGTATATCATCGATAAAGACAATCACAAACTGATCCAGGTAATCTTTTAACACCCTGTTCATCAGATCCATAAATGTTGCTGGGGCATTAATAAATCCAAATGACATCACCAAAAACTCATAATGCCCGTACCTGGTGCAAAAAGTTGTCTTCGATATATTTTCCTCCATGATCCTCAGCTAGTGATAACCAGATCGAAGATCTATCTTGGAGAATACCATCCTACCCTGTAACTGATCAAACATATCATCAATCCTTGGTAGAGGATACATGTTCTTGATAGTCAACTTATTATGTTCTCTATAATTGATACACATCCTCAGAGAACCATCTTTCTTCTTCACCAAAAGAACTGGTGTGCCCCATCGCCAGAAACTGGGCTTGATAAAACCCAAGTCTTGTAACTCCTGTAGTTATTCCTTTAGTTCCTTCAACTCAGCTAGAGCCATCCTATAAGGTGCCCTAGACACTAGCTCTGTCCCTGGCGCCAATTCAATCACAAACTCTATCTCCCTATGTAGAGGTAGCCCTGGAAAATCCGCTGGAAACACATCCAGAAACTCACAGAATAATCAGGTCTGTTCTGGTCCAACTGGCATGATCTTAGTGGTATCCACCATGCTAGCTAAGAACCCTATCCATCCCCCCTGCAATAGGTCTCTAGCTCAAAGTACAGATATCATAGGTATACGGGGTCCATGCACAATGCCAATGAATACAAAGGGGTCCTCACCCTCCGGCTCAAAGGTTACCATCTTCTTCTTGCAAGCTATCATTGCCCCATACTTCTCTAGCCAATCCATACCCAAAATTATATCAAAATCATTCATCACCAATTCTACCAAGTCAACTAACAATTCTCTGCCATCCACTGTAGCTGGTAGTGTTCTAATCCATCTCCTAGAAACCACTAACTCCCTAGTAGGCAGCATAGTACCAAACCCCACAGGAAAAAAGTCACATGGTCTACATAATCCATTTATAATCCTACTAGCAACAAAAGAGTGTGTAGCACCCGAATCAATCAAAATAGTATAGAACGTTCCAACACTAGAAAGCAGACCTGTAACCACCAAGGGACTAGCCTCGGCCTCTGCCTGGGTCAAGGTGAACACCCGAGCTGGCTTTAGGCTGTCCACTTTCTTGAGCTCTTCCTTTTTGGTTCTAGGGCAGTCCTTCTTCAAATGCCCCACACTACATCAAACAAAGCAGGCCTTTGCCCGAAATTCCCCAGTATGTTGCCTCCTGCACTGAGTACACTCTGGGAATGCTTTCCAAGTCTCAGCGCCACCCTGGCAGCCCATCTGTATGCCTCGTGGCCTCCTATCTTGTAACGACCAAAATTTACTAATAAGGCTTAAGGGCCTTGATTAGTGTGCCGGGAGGGCATAACTGGATTATATGTGATTTAAATGATTAAATGCATGCTTATATAATTATTTGGATATATGTGATGCATGACTATGTGTACTAGTATGCATGTAGGCCCTGATTAGGTTATAAGGGCATATTCGTAATTCTGGCCCGTTGATGGCATAAATGTAAATATTTGTGATAAATTATTGAGACCACATTATTATGAGGATATATTTGTAGCTTGTGACTCAAGGCGATCCTAGTGACCAGTTAAGCGGAAAAGTCCCAGTGGGAATTTATACCCGGCTCGGGGCAAGCCTGGGGGTATTTCTGGGAATTTAGGAAATATATTGGAGTCTATTTGATATTAAGGAATATAATTGGTGATTAGTTAGGTGTTGGGAAGTAAGCGGTAAATATTAGAGACATTCGAGGAATTAGCGGGAATTAGGGGAAAATGACCCAAATGCCCCTAGATTGATTTAAAGGCTTAGGAATTATGGGAGGGCAAATTGGTCATTTTGTTTAAAATCAGAGATGAGTATTACTCAGCCTTTATGCACTTAGTGGAATGTCTAGAATTTAAAGGAATTTGAAAAAGGAAAAGAAAATAAGAAGGAAAAGGAAAGAAGGAAAAATAGAAGTATCTTCTCTCTCTCGGTTTGGGATTTCTTCTCCATTTCTTGGGGCCTTTTGGAGCTGTGGTTCAGAGGAGGGCTAGGTCAAAGCTTATTAATTGGGTTCTTGATAAAGCTTGAGGAATAGCAGAAGCTAGTCATCCAATTGAGGTAAATTTTAAGGTTCTTTTCTTGAATTTCTGGTTTTAGCTGAGATGGTTTTCTAAACTGAGTTTTGGATGGAATCAAGGGGGATAAGCTTGAGGAAGTGAATGGCTTGAGGCTGAAAGGATACTAGATATAACCTAGGTTGAAATTCTCCATTGAAGGTATGAAATTCTAGCTTTAAAGTTATGAAGTTTATGTTGTTTTTTGTTGAGTTTTTGAGCTTCAAGCTCAATCATGGCGGATTCTTTATCTTGGGGTGCATGTGGTTGATTTTCATATGGTTGGGTCTTATGGGATGTGTTATAGATGTTGGCAGGCTTGCTTTGGGATATGGTTGAGGTTTGGAAGGATTTTGTAGAGGTTTGGCTCAGGGAAACTCGAAGGAAGAAAAAAATAGGGTTGGTTGTGCTGTGACTAGTGCTGTAGCGCTAGCCTTTGGGCACTACATGTAACGCCCTGGATAGCCAAGACCATTACACTGTGTGTTTATAAAGTACCAGACTTGCTAATCAAGTCATTCAATCAAAATCGTGTTACTAAAACTGTAAAGGAACTAGGGTTTAAAATGGTTTGGTCTCAAAAGCCACTTTTACATTAAGAAATGTTATATGTTTACACGGGATCCCAAAAATACAAGTTTAAAGATCGTTTACAAAGGTTATAAGGTTCAAATACAATAATCAGCCATACTAAGGCAAAACAAGCGGTTAGGTAATCCCTATCCTGATCCACTCCTCGACCATGATGATCGAACGGCTGGCTATGTACATTCCACCTCGGAGCTCTCCATCTCAGGCTTGGTCCAGCTTGCCTTTGCCTTTACCTGCAACACGTAGCACCTGTGAGCCAAGGCCCAGCAAGAAAACACAACAACAGAGCATAAGCAATCAAAAAACAAATCCATAACCCACATTGCATCACAAGTTCTCAAACATGTAATCATTCAGCATGACCAGGTATTCAACATACTAAGCATATCAATTCACATCACATATCACTGCACAAATGATAACTAGGGCTAGCGCTCTCAGGCTGCTCCCTTCGTTATCCCACTGACTCCGGCCCGCTTACGCCGAGCTCAATGAATATTCTCGGCTACTAGTGGCCAAGCCGCGCCCTGTGCGCAATACTATGTACAGCACTCTTAGGCCGCTTTACATGTCCCATGGCGTAATACCATCATTGACACGATACAATTCTCGGGAGCACTTAGTCCCATCACAAACATGTAATCGGGTGCAGTTTTCTTACCTTTCAATTTTGATCCCTCGACTCCTTGAGCACGATCCCCCTCGAGCCCTAGCGCTCACCTAAACACAACCATGGGCCAAAGTCATTATCGATCCCCAAGTTCAAAGCCTAGCCTTGGGGCCAATCCCGAGCCCCCAGGAAGTCCCAGTTCCACCAAACAAGGTGGTGGAATCAAACCCCAAACCCTAGGTCAAAAACCCTTGCAAAAAACCCTAAAATCCCCTTCAGAAAGCAGGGTAGCGCTACAGTACTCTTGGGAGGGCGCTACAGCGCTACAAACAGAAGCCAAACTCCCTTCAGCATCATGGCCTAGCGCTACAGCGCCCAAAGGCTAGCGCTGTAGCGCTAGTCACAGGCAGACCAGCTCCAATTTTCCTCTTCTGCGATTTTCTCGAACCAACCTCAACCAAACCTCTTCCAACTCCTTCCCAAACTCAAAAACAACCTTATGACCATACTCCACTCATCCCAAGCATCCTAAACACCTAGAACTCAAGCACATGCATCCACAAACTCAGAATTCACCATAGCCACTCCTAAGCTCTAAAACTCAGTAAAAACCAGCTGAACAACAAAGTTAGAGTTTAGACTTTATACCTTTGATAGGATTTCGACCACAAGCTGTCTCTAGATCTCCTTGGCTTGCTTCTCCTTAACTTTTGCCCTGAATTTCCCCAAAGTTCCCCATCAAATTCAGCTTATACACCATAGTTCAGAAACCAAACCAGCAACTGAAGAAATTACAGAACCTTACCTCAAGTGATGGCCTAACCTTGCTAAACCCTTGTCAAATCCTCAACCTTAGCTTAGTAACCTTGTGGCTTAATTAAACTAGCTCTCCTCTGAATTTTACTCCAGAAATCCTCAAGAAATTGGTGAAGGAAGCTTGAACCGACTCAGAAAACTCCCTCTGTTTTCTCTCTTTCTTTTCCTTCCTTTTTCTTCTTTTTCAGACTTCTATAATATTCTACAAATCCCACTAACATAAAGCCTCATTAATACCCATCTTTAAAAGCCAAATGACCTTAATGCCCTCCCTATTAATTCTAACCCTTTAATCCACTTAGGGGCATTTTAGTCATTTCACCCAATTCCCGCTATCTCCTCGAGTGTCTCTAATATCTCCCGCTTAATTCCCGATACCTAATTAACCACCAATAATATTCCTCAACGTCAAAATAGACTCCAGTATATTCGCTAAATTCCCATTTATACCCCTAAGCTCACCCCGAGCCGGGTATAAATCCCCGCCATGACTTTTCCGCTACTTTGCTCACTAGGATCGTCTCGAGTCACAGATCTCAGATATGTATCCACATAATAATGTGGTCTCGACAATTATCACATATATCAATACAGTTATGCCCATAATGGCCAAAATTACGATTATGCCCTTCTAACCTAATCAGGGCCTACATGCATACTAATACACATAGTCATGCATCTCAAATACTCAAATAGTCATATAACATGCTTTAACTCATAATCATGCATCTTAATAATTAAAATCACACATAATTCCCATTATGCCCTCCAGGCACGCTAATCAAGGCCCTAAAGCCTTATTAGCGAATTTGGGTCGTTACACTACAGTGCTAGGCCTTGTTGTCAGAGGGCTTTTTGGCTCTGTTTGTAGCGCTATAGTGCCCTCTTTATGGCCCTGTAGCGCTACCCTATTTCCAGAAGGGGATTTTTGGATTATTTCTTAGGGTTTTTGCTTGGGGGCTCGATGTTTTGAATCCACTACCCCGTTTGGTGGAATTAGGGTTTCCCGAAGGCTCGGGATTGGTACCGAGGTTAGGTTTTGGGATTGAAGTTTGGTAATGGTTCTAACTTATGACCGTGACTAGGTGTACGCTAGGGCTCGGAAGGGATCATGCTTGAGGGTTGTCATCATTGATCAAAGCTACCAGAATTCAAAGGTAAGAAAACTGCCCCCGGTTATGTGATTGTATTGGGACTAAGAGCTCCCTATATTTGTATGATGTCATAGATGGTATTATGTCATGGGACATGTGATAAACGACATAAGAGTGCCAGAATCAATATTTGCGCATTGGGTGCGGCTCGGCCACTGGTAGCTTAGGACAACTTGATATTCACTGAGCTCGGTTTAAGCGGGTCGGAGTCAGTGGGATAAATAGGGGTGCGACCTAAGGGCGTTGACTCTGATTGTTACATGTGAATTGGTTATTAATGTGAATTGATGAACTTGGTATGCTGAATGCCTGATTATGTAATTATTATGGATTGTTGAGCATGTGGTTATGCTTTATGAGTTGTTTGATTGTTGATTTGTAAATTGATTGCTTAGTGATTATGTTCTATTATCTGGTTTCTTGCTGGGCCTTGGCTCACGGGTGCTATGTGGTGCAGGTAAAGGCAAGAGAAAAGTGAACCAGCCTTAAGTTGGAGAGCTTTGGGGTTGAATGTACATAGTCGATTGATCGGCCGCCATGGTCGAGGAGTGGTACAGGATAGGAAAGCCTCAAAGTCTGTTTTGCCCTTAGAGTGGCTAGTAGTTGTACCTATAACCTGAACTTTTGTAAACTATCTTTTAAACGCTATTTCTTTTGGGATCCCATGTACTAAAATGTTTAAATATATGAAAAGCAACTTTTGTGTTCAAAATCTTTTAACCCTAGTTCAATTATAGTTTTAGTAACACGTTTCTAACTAAGTGACTTGATTAGCAAGTCTTGCACTTTTATAAATACACACTGTAACGGTCTTGGCCATCCAGGGCGTTACAACTTGGTATCAGAGCGTCCTAGGTTTAAGGGTTCCTGAAGACTTCCTGGACATGTACATTCACCATTAAAGACAAGCTCGACTCAGGGTTTGGTAATTGTGCATACGTGTTTATATGCTCAAATGATTAGAATTGAATATGAATGCTGATATTTGCTTGATTAATAGGAAGCATGAGATATTGATAGGGCCTAGCCCATGACTATTGTGTGGTGATATTAAGGTGTGCTTATTAGCATTGTTGTGTATGTGAATGAATATTTGAATAAACGATTATATCTTGATTATTTGTGAATGCTTGAGTTCCAATGGTGGATCATGGAAGGATTATTACCCTGTCATCATAGTCTGACCGCCGAGTCGTTGATTGCAGATTAACTTGGATAACTATGCATCCAAGGAAATCTACGCGACTAGTCGGCACCAGGTCTGAGACTAGAGATGATGACCAGGGCCAGACCCCTTCGCCAGTCCCTGAGAACTGGCAGCAACTTATGGCAGACATGCAAGCACGACTACAGAGCCAGGATGAGCAGATCCATATTCTGCAATAGCAGGCTCCATCAGGGAGTGCTGCCCCTATTGTGCCACCTACAGTGGTACCGGTTGTACAGCCAGTAGAGGTTGGGAACAGATCGGAGCCGTTGTATGAGCTGTTCAGGAAGCAGCAGCCCCCAATCTTTGAGGGAGGACCTAATCCACTGAAGGCCGAACAATGGATGACCATGATTACTACTATCCTAGATTTCATGAGGATAGAAGGACATGATAGAGTGGCCTGTGCCACAAATATGTTGAGAGAGGATGCCCGTATCTGGTGGGAGGTGGCATCATAGACCAGAGATGTTACTACACTGAGTTGGGAAGGATTCAAGGATCTATTCAGTCAGAAATACTATAATGTTGCTATCTGGGCAGCGAAGGTAAATGAGTTCGTGGGGCTCATTCAGGGCAGCATGACAGTTACAGAATATGCCCTGAAGTTTGACAGACTTGGGAAGTTCGCACCAAATCTTGTGCCTACTATTGCAGCTAGGCAGGACAAATTTATCAGAGGGCTTAATGCTATGATAGCCCGAGATGTGAGGATTACAACAGTGTCTGGGGGGACAACTTATGCCCAGGCTGTTGAGAAGGCTCTTACCACTGAGGAGGCGGAGAATAAGATCTGGAGGGAGAGTGCAGTAACGCGGGAGGGCCGCAGGGCGGTGCCTCCATATTTTGGGTCTGGTAGGGGTAGAGGCCCCAGTGATCTGAAGAGGAAGACCCCTATTACTTCGATCACTTCCGGTCCTGATAGGAGGGGTCGAGGTACCCAGGGTGGCCGTCAGGGATGCGGTGATTCATGGAGGAGCTATCCTGAGTGCAGGAGGTGCAGAAGACGCCATCCAGGCGAATGTCGGGGTAAGGCCTATTATGTGTGCGGGGTAGTGGGACACCTCAAGAAGGACTGCCCAATAGTGAAGAAAGGAGATGCAGGGAAGGTGGACAGCTTGACTTCAGCTAGATTGTTCACCCTGACGCAGGCGGAGGTCGAGACTAGTCCCTTGGTAGTGACAGGTCAGCTTTCTAGCGCTGGCTCTCCTTTTACTGTATTGATTGACTCTGGTGCTACACATTTGTTTGTTTCTAGTAAGGTATTTGATAGATTGTGTAGACCTAGTGAGTATTATACTTCAGGGTTTGGGATTGTATTGCCTATAGGAGAACTGGTAGTTTCTAGGAGGTGGATTAGAGCACTGCTAATGATGGTTGATGGTAGAGAATTGTTAGTAGACTTGATTGAGTTGGGTATAGAGGACTTTGATATGATTTTAGGCATGGAATGGCTGGTTAGATACGGAGCTACTATTGACTGCAGAAAGAAAATGGTGACCTTTGAGCCAGAGGGCGAGGATCCCTTTGCCTTTGTGGGAGCGTTGCATGGACCCCGCGTACCCATGATATCAGCGCTAAGAGCCAGAGATATGTTACAGGGAGGATGTATAGGTTTTCTGGCTGGTGTGGTAGATACTACTAGGGTTTTGCCAACAAGACTTGGGGAGACCAGATTGGTTTGAGAGTTCTTGGATGTGTTCCCTGAAGACTTACCCGGATTGCCACCGCATAGGGAGATTCAGTTTGTTATTGAGTTGGCATCAGGGACAGAGCCAGTGTCGAGGGCACCATATAGAATGGCACCGGTAGAACTGAAGGAATTGAAGATACAGTTATATGAGCTTCTGGATTTGGGGTTCATCAGGCCTAGCTACTCGCCATGGGGTGCTGTAGTTTTGTTTGTAAAGAAGAAGGACGAGACTCTGAGAATGTGTATAGACTACAGGGAATTGAACAAGTATACTATCAAGAATAAGTATCCCCTACCAAGGACTGACGACTTGTTCGATCAGCTACAGGGTAAGACAGTGTTCTCGAAGATAGATCTTCGATCTGGTTATCACCAGCTGAGGACATACTGAAGGTGACCTTCCGAATAAGGTATGGGCACTATGAGTTTCTGGTCATGTCGTTTGGTTTGACCAATGCCCCAGCAGCCTTTATGGATCTAATGAACAGGGTGGTCAAGGACTTTCTGGATCAGTTCGTTATTGTCTTCATTGACGACATCTTAGTGTACTCCAGTTCAGAGGCAGAGCACGAGTTTCATCTTCGACAGGTTCTACAGAGGTTGAGAGAGCACCAGTTGTACGCCAAGTTTAAGAAATGTGAATTTTGGCTACTAGAAGTGACATTCCTTGGACATATTGTTGGTGCAGATGGGATTAAGGTGGATCCATCTAAGGTGGAGGAAGTTAGGGATTGGCCGAGGCCAAGGAATGCCTCGGAGGTGCGAAGTTTTCTTAGTCTAGCGGGTTACTACAGACGGTTTGCGGAAGGCTTCTCGAAGTTAGCGACACCGATGAAAGAATTGACATGAAAGAATTTGAAGTTTATCAGGTCGGACAAGTGTGAGAGCAGTTTCCAAGAATTGAAGCGACGACTTATTACTGTACCTATGTTGAGTCTTCCATCAGGGGAAGGGAAGTTTGTTGTCTACTATGATGCGTCGAGGTTGGGTTTAGGCTGTGTGTTGATGCATAACGAGATTGTCATTGCTTATGCGTCACAGCAGCTGAAGGAGTATGAGCAGCAGTATCCTACCCATGATTTGGAGTTAGCAGCGATGGTATTCGCACTGAAGGTTTGGCAGCATTATTTATATGGGGAGAAGTGCAAGATATACATCGATCATAAGAGTTTGAAGTACTTCTTCACACAGAAGGACCTGAATATGAGGTAGAGACGTTGGTTGGAGTTGGTATAGGACTATGATTGTGATATTCTTTACCATCCGAGGAGGGCCAATGTAGTTGCGGATGCGTTGAGCCGGAGGGGCCCAAGTCAGTTATATAGTTCCACCCAGATCTCGAGAGAGTAGCTGATGAGATGGTCAGAGCGGGGATAGAATTGGTGGTGGGCCGGTTGGCCAATATTACTCTGCAGTCGACCTTGCTAGAGCATATTAAATAAGGTCAATTGGTAGACGCTCAGTTATAGGAGGTTAGGGAGAATATCTTAGCGGGAGTAGCTAAGGACTATTCTATTTCTGAGGTTGGCTTGCTACGGTATCAGGGACGGATTTGTGTTCCAGCTGATAGAGATATTGGATGAGTCGCATACTATGCCATACTCACTTCATCCGGGTACCACAAAGATGTATCAGGATCTACGGACGTTATATTGGTGGCCCGGGATGAAGAAGGAAGTGGTTGAGTACGTAGCCAGATGTTTAACCTGTCAGCAGGTGAAGGCTGAGCATCAACGACCCGCAGGGTTGCTTCAGCCTTTGGGTATTCCCGAGTGGAAATGGGAGGATATTACGATGGATTTTGTGGGAGGTTTACCCAGGACAGTAGGGCTTCATGACTCAGTGTGGGTGATAGTGGACAGATACACCAAGTCAGCTCATTTTCTTCCCATGAAGGCAACATATACTGTGGATCAGTATGCAGAGTTGTATGTAAGGGAGATCGTACGTCTCCATGGGGTTCCCAAGTCCATAGTGTCGGATCGAGATCCTATCTTTACCTCTAAGTTTTGGGGTAGTTTGCAGAAGGCTATGGGGACTCAGTTGAAGTTCAGCATGACGATTCAGGTATTGGAGGATATGCTCAGAGCATATGTGATTAACTTTGAGGGATCGTGGAGTAAGTATCTCCCGTGGATTGAATTTTCATATAACAATAGTTACCAATCGACGATTGGAGTAGCTCCCTATGAGATGTTGTATGGGAGAAGATGTAGATCACCCATTCATTGGAATGAGATGGGTGAAAGGAAGTATTTGGGGCCGGATATGGTTTAGAAGACAAATGAAGCTATTGAGAAGATCTGAGCTAGGATACTCGCCTCACAGAGTAGACAGAAGAGCTACGCTGATCCCAAGCGTAGAGACGTGGAATTCCAAGTTGGGGAGCACATGTTTCTTCGAGTTTCACCATTGCAAGGGGTGAGAAGGTTTGGAAAGAAGAGCAAGCTAAGCCCTAGGTTCATCAGACCTTTTGAGATCTTGGAAAGGATCAGTCAGGTGGCTTACAGGTTAGCTTTGCCACCGTCGCTGTCGGGAGTCCATGACGTATTCCATGTTTCTATGCTCCGGAAGTACGTCTCAGATACGACACATGTGCTGAGGTATGAAGACTTGGAATTGCAGACAGATTTAGCTTATGAGGAACAACCGATTCAGATTTTGGATCAAAAGGATAAAGTACTACAGAATAAGACGTTTCCTCTTGTTAAAGTGTTGTGGAGGAATAGTAAGGTCGAGGAAGCGACCTGGGAGCTTGAGTCAGTGATGCGGGATCAGTATCCCGATTGTTCAGGTAAATTTCGAGGATGAAATTCTCATTAGGAGGGGATAGTTGTATCGACCCAAATTTAATAATAAGGCTTAAGGGCCTTGATTAGTGTGCCAGGAAGGCATAATTGGCTTATGTGTGATTTAAATGATTAAATGCATGCATATATAATTTTTTGGATATATGTGATGCATGACTATGTGTACTACTATGCATGTAGGCCCTGATTAGGTTATAAGGGCATATTCGTAATTTTGGCCCGTTGAGGGCATAAATGTAAATATCTGTGATAAATTTTTGAGACCACATTATTATGTGGATATATTTGTAGCTTGTGACTCAAGGCGATCCTAGTGAGCGGTTAAGTGGAAAAGTCCCGGTGGGAATTTATACCCGGCTCGGGGCGAGCTTAGGGGTATTTCTGGGAATTTAGGAAATATATTGGAGTCTATTTGATATTGAGGAATATAATTTGTGATTACTTAGGTGTTGGGAAGTAAGCGGTAAATATTAGAGACATTCGAGGAATTAGTGGGAATTGGGGGCAAATGACCAAAATGCCCCTAGATTGATTTAAAGGCTTAGGAATTATGGGAGGACAAATTGGTCATTTTGTTTAAAAATCAGAGATAAGTATTACTCAACCTTTATGCACTTAGTGGAATGTCTAGAATTTAAAGGAAGCTGAAAAAGGAAAAGAAAAGAAGAAGGAAAAATAGAAGTCTCTTCTCTCTCTCTCGGTTTGGGATTTCTTCTCCATTTCTTGGGGCCTTTTGGAGCTGTGGTTTAGATGAGGGCTAGGTCAAAGCTTAGTAATTGGGTTCTTGATAAAGCTTGAGGAATAGCAGAAGCTAGTCATCCAATTGAGGTAATTTTTAAGGTTCTTTTCTTGAATTTCTGGTTTTAGCTAAGATGGTTTTCTAAACTTGAGTTTTGGATGGAATCAAGGGGGATAAGCTTGAGGAAGTGAAGGTCTTGAGGCTGAAAGGATACTAGAGATAACCTAGGTTGACATTCTCCATTGAAGGTATGAAATTCTAGCTTTAAAGTTTTGAAGTTTCTGTTGTTTTCTGTTGAGTTTTTGAGCTTCAAGCACAATCATGGTGAATTCTTTATCTTGGGGTGCATGTGGTTGATTTTCATATGGTTGGGTCTTATGGGATGTGTTATAGATGTTGGTAGGCTTGCTTTGGGATATGGTTGAGGTTTGGAAGGATTTTGTAGAGGTTTGTCTCGGGGAAAATCGAAGGAAGAAAAAAACATGGATGGCTGTGCTGTCACTAGCACTGTAGCGCTAGCCTTTTGGCACTACAGAGCTAAGCCTTGTGGTCAGAGGGCTTTTTGGCTCTGCTTGTAGTGCTATAGCGCCCTCTTTATGGCGCTGTAGCGCTACCCTGTTTCCAAAAGGGGATTTTTGGGTAATTTCTTAGGGTTTTTGCCCGGGGGCTCGGGGTTTGAATCCACCACCCCGTTTGGTGGTATTAGGGCTTCCCGAGGGCTCGGGATTGGTCCCGAGGTTAGGTTTTGGGATTGAAGTTTGGTAATGGTTCTAACTTATGACCGTGATTAGGTGTACGCTAGGGCTCGGAAAGGATCGTGCTTGAGGGTTATCATCATTGATCAAAGCTACCAGAATTCAAAGGTATAAAACTGCACCTAGTTATGTGATTGTATTGAGACTAAGAGCTCCCTATATCTGTATGATGTCATAGATGGTATTATGCCATGGAATATGTGATAAATGTCCTAAGAGTGTCGGAATCAATATTTGCGCACAGGGCGTGGCTCAGCCACTGGTAGCTGAGGACAGCTTGATATTCACTGAGCTCGGTTTAAGCGGGCCGGAGTCAGTGGGATAAATAGGGGGTGCGACCTAAGGGCGCCAACTTTGATTTTTATATGTGAATTGGTTGTTAGCACATTTCTTACTAAATGACTTGATTAGAAAGTCTTGCACTTTTATAAATATACAATGTAATGGTCTTGGCTATCCAGGGCATTACATATCTGGTCTTGGAGCTAAAATTGTATTTGGAGTCCTTCTCTTTTGGTCACTGGGGTGTCCGCCCCTACCAAAGCTTGTAAATGGAGGTCCTGGCCTCCTAGAATCCCTTCTGGCCGCATTCTCATGCCAGATCTTGTTCTCTGCGCTATCAGTTATATGCGCCCTCTCCACATCCTGTTCATAGGTGGTCATTCCTGGCACAGTAGTAATACGAACATCTCAGGCTATCAAAGGTTATATCCCCTACAGAAACCTCTCTCTTCTGGTCCCATCTGTGGGCACTAGATCCCCGACAAACTTTGCCAGTCTATCAAACTTCAGGGTGTAGTCAGTCACTGTCATTTTACCCTGAAGTAACTTGCTGAACTCTTTAGCCTTCGCAGCTTTAACTGCGTCGTTGTAGTACTTCTCGTTAAACAAATTTCTAAACTCTTCCCATTCCATGGTGTTTACTACTCTAGTCTGGGATACCACCTCCCACCATATTGTGGCATCCTCACGAAACATGTAAGTGGCACAGGTCACTCTCTCATTACCACCTACCCTCATGAAATCCAGGATAGTGGTTATCATGGCCATCCACTGGTCAGCCTTTAGTGGATCTGAGTTGCCCTAAAAAACTGAAGGGTGTCGTTTCCTTAACCTTTCATATAGTGGTTCCCATCTATCTCCCCCTGCCTAGGGCTACACTACCACTGGTACCTCTGGTTGTGTCACTGCTGGTACTGCGGGCTGTGGGTTACCTGCTGGAACCTGTTGTTGTCTCAAGAGGCGAAGCTCATCTTCCTACATCTCTAATCTGGCTTGCATACCAGCAAGCACCTGCTGCCAGTTTTTTGGAGCTGGCGGTAGGGCATGGCCCTGGTCATTCTCTTCCCTAGCATGTATCTCCTTGCCAGCCAACCTCTATGACCTTTGAGGATTCATACTCATATCTAACACACTTTGCAGTGATCAAATCGGTCGTTAGGTAAGTAATAACTATACCTCTTGCCGCTTAATGGTCCAAGATCAAACAGACAAATAAACATGTGTAATGCTAATATGCATGCCAACACATAATATACTCATCATGGTGCTAATAAGCACTTCCTAATATTCATCAGCAAATAACAATGCTAATAAGCATTTCTGGCATTCATAAGCAATTAACGATACAAATAAGGATATTCCAACATTTATAATTGCATAACAATGCTAATAAACATGTCCTTTAATCCCTGCCAATGTTAACCTTGCTAATAAGCATTTCCCGGCCTATATGCAAATAATAACGCTAATAAGCATATCTTGACCTACTTGTCCATATAGTAGTTCCTTTGCATTCACAAGCAATAATAATTCTAATAAGCACGTTCTTTATCATTCATGCAACAGTCAAGGGTCAGGCCCTATCAGATTATCTCATGCTTCCAAAACAGGCGTGCAAATAAGGCATTTATATCACATTTAAGCAGTTAAGCACATAGCCACACAAATAGTTACCGAACCCTGAGTTGAGCTTGTTTTTAGTGGCGAGTGTACATGCCCAGCCAATATTCAGGAACCCTTAAATCTTGGCAGCTATGATACCAAGTTGTAACACCCCACGTCAATATGGCTGCTTCTTGGAATGACGACTGGACCTGCAAACCAACACGAGTCTTTCTAGCGTGCTTTGTCCTCACCCACATGCGTCCTAGGAAAACATCCTAGGAGGTCACCCATCATGAGACTACTCCAGGTCAAGCATGCTTAACTTTGGAGTTCTCAAGTGATGGGCTACCGAAAAGAAGATGCATCTTATTGGCATAGGTAGTACCCATCAATCCATTTAAGCCACCGTCAACTGTGTAGTCCCATACCTACACAATCTTAGAATCATCACACTTGACCTTCCCCAAGCGATGTAAGATTGCACCACTTTTACGCAGTCTTTCCCCCTGCAGATCACGAGATTCTGAGTGTTACAATCACCCCCCCCCCCCCCTTAGGGGTCCGATGTCCCCATCAGCCACACTTCTGGCAGGGTCAAGGCTCTGATACCAAGTTGTAACGTCCTCCCAATCCAGGATCGTTACACTGTGTACTTTAAATAGTGTTAGACTTGCTAATCAAGTCATTTGGTTATAAATGTGTAACTAAGGTTAACGCTAAGGGTTAGGGTTAAAATTTTTGTTCAAGGAACTGTTGACTTTCATTTAAAAAGTTTCATACATACATGGGATCCCAAAATATTACAAACAAACATTTAAAAGGGTGTATATACATCAAAAGTTACAACCGGACATCCTAGGCAGCAAAATTAGGGCAACAACCCTAGTTTCTCTGAGATATCCTTGGTCGTGGTGGACGAGCAGCTGCATATGTACACGCCACCACCGAATCTCTCCAACTCATAGCTGGTCAAGCTTTCCTTTTCCCTTACCTGCACCACACAGGAACCGTGAGCTAAGGCTCATCAAGAAAACATAAACATGTGCATGAACAGTAAATACATACTCTAAATACATGTCTAGCAGTGGTAACCTACTGATTCGTGAATACAACAACAAATAGATGATTATTAGGTCATCCTGGGGCCGCTGCCCTGAATAGTTGACCATAGAGTCAACCCCTGGGTCCTATGCCCTAGCCATGTAACCATAGAGTCACTTGAGGCCTTCACCCTTAGCTCTGAGTGACTATCCATAGCCAAACACTTAATTTTCCAATGACCATAGGGTCGACAAACGTATTAGTACGTTGCTGTTTGGGCTTAAGCTTCTCGACCAGCGTGTTATTGCCGCCCTTGACTAATAAGTCGAGCCCTGAACCAGGTATTCAGATACAGATATAGATACAGATAAGCATACTTCAGACAATACAAGTATAAATACATATTAATCATATAATATCATCAATTAAATGCAAACATAGTAATAACCATGTTCCTTAATGGGGCCATGCCCTAGCTACACAGACCACGCGAATAACCATATAACACATAGCCAGAAACAGAATATTCATGCATGTTTAATCAACAAGCAAAATCAAAACTCAAACACATTCATTCTCAGGGACCTGAGACCTATTCATAATTATAATCAACAATCGGGCCAATTGGGTGCAGTTTTCTTACCTCAGGTTCGAGTATAGCGTAAAATAAGGACGACCCTCAAGCACGATCCTAGTTTCGAGGCCCTAGCGATATCCTAGTCATAACCATAATATAGGATACCATTAATAACGAGAAAATAAAGGCTTCCAGACCGAGTCATAGCCTCCAGGACGTCGAAGTCCACTAAACTGGGTAGTAGAATTGATCCCGAGCCCTTAGGTTTAAATTCCCGTCACTCAAGACTTATGGTGGCTAAAACAACCCAAGCGGGGCGACTTGTCCATAAGGCTCAGGGCACGCTTCCCAAGTCAGAGGCTCCCTCCTGCCTGGAACCTAGACACAGGCCGCAACCTGCACAAGAGGGTCGCGGCATGCCCCCAAAGTAGAACCCCACCTCTAGCCCTGGGTTCGGTTGGGTCGTAGCGCCCCAAGAACAGGGCCGCAACTTGACCCTACAAACCCAGATTTCCTCTGTTTTTCTCCAGCCAAAAACTTAGCAAAATCTATCCAAATCATCCTAGACTCATAATTCAATCCTCATAACAGATTTAACTTAATATCAGTAGCAAAACCTAACCTAAAACTTGATTAAAAACCCACCAAAATTCACAATCTATCCCTTGAGCCACAAAGCTCAAGAACACCTCAAAACTCAAGGAAAACATGGTAGAAATTCCACTAAAACAGGGATTAAAGCTTTACCTGTGCTGTGAACGATGCTCTCCTACAACCAATCCCAAATCCTAACTCGAGCCTTCAATTCCCAAGTTTTCAACAAAAAATCTCCTTAATTCCCCAAGAATTTCACTCATAATTAAGAGAGAGTGAGAGAGTAGAGAGAGAGAGTCGGTTGGGTGAGCTGAGTGTTTTTGTGTTTATGTTTTGTTTCCTTAAGGCTTAAGTTACTTAAGCTAATCCCGAGGCTTGGGGTACCGAAAATGTCCACGAGGGAAAAATGGTCAAAATCCCCAGCATCCCCTCCTAATCTCACTAACTCCAAATATATCATCGAACACTTATTCCTGTTAACTTGCTCCCTAGGATCGTCTCGTGCCGAGTAACCCAAATAAATCCACATAATAATGTGGTCTCTCACATATATGCACATATATACAATTATGCCTATAACGGGCCAAATTACGAAAATTGTCCTTCTAATAAGAAACGGGCCCACATGCATATTTAGTACTCCAAAACATGGATAACTAGTTATATTATCATATAAGTCACGTAATCACATAATCATACAAAAATATATCATATAAGCATATAATTCCATATATTTTCATCCTGGCCCCCTAATCAAGGCTTAGGTAATTTGGGACGTTACACATGTTATTCTAGAACCAATTAGAATAGTGATTTCTACATATTAGCAAGTTATGAATATGAATTAGTTCAAACATCTTGTAAGACTTATCATTTTTGCTATATTTGTAATGCGTAATACAAAAATTAAGATTGTTTCTTTTCTTAGATTGGGTAGAAGTTTAAAAAATTTAATGTATATGTTTCTAGATTATTCATATTTGTTCGAAAATTTATTTGTTTAGATTTTTGTAACTATTTCATTGAATGTATTAGTTTTGTTATTTCAATCTATAAGTTTTCAGATTTGTACATAAATGTTTCATTTAAATAATAATTTTTAATTTAAAATAAATATAAATTAATTTTTTTAAAATTATAAATATAACTTTTAAGGGCACGCATTGAGAGCCCTAAAAACTTTATTTAAAGATACTAAATGGGATCTTTTAGGACTCGCAACGTGAGCTCTAACAAACCTCACTTTTTAAGGCTCTCAAATAGAGGACTCGCTCCCGCAAGCCCTTAAAAGTCTTCTTTGTAATAGTGTCTAGTATACCTTGCACCCATATTGCTTCCTTAAAACACCTACCTTTCTCCTTCTCTTGTTCATCATACACTTAATTAATTGCTTAATTATCTCTCTATATTATCGTTGAAGAAATTTTGTGTCAATAGTTTGGTGCTTTTATTGAAGGTATTAGGCTTTCTTCCTCTTCATTTCTTTTATTTCTATACACATTGTTTTTTTTTTTTTTTCTGAATACAATTGTGAACACGAGGCGATCAACACACTATGAAGAGGAGCAAACCTTCCTTGTCATTTAGGATGAATATGTACTTGAGGGTCATCAAGATGATGATCAAAGGAGCTTGTTTACTCCCCATGACTTGACAACTAGAGGTATGATCCAAATAGATACGTTCCATTTGTTGAGCTTGAAAATAGGAAACACCGGGCTGCATTGGCGACCATGAGAGGATAATATGTTGAAATAATAGCTAGGTTGCCTACAGCAAACAACCAGGGCAATCAATAAGTACCCACATCCTCGCAATAAACTTTAAGTAGAGGACGACCTCACAAAAGTAGATCGGCTCAGAATATGAAGCAATGAGCTCCTGATACTCAATGAGCTTGAGACGCTGAAGGTACTAAATGATCACACCATTGGGGAAATAGGTACCAAGATTATGCTCCTACAAATCCTCCAACTATTGATGTCAGGTAAATACCAAATGATATCGAGCATCCGTGAGCTGGTCAAGATGTCGCTCATGGAACTACTGGTGGGACTGTTTGAGTTCCTGCTCAGGGAAATACAGGAGTTGGTCGAGAAAATATCCAGCCTCCTTCACCAGGTATACCACATAACCCAAGGTCTAATAATCCACAATGAGGATCAACTCAGTAAGGAATAAGAGTAAGTGGTGGAGCATCACCAAATCCAAGAGCAGATATTGCACATGTACCCCGAGAGGGCTCGCCAAGAAATGTGAGGGGAGTAAATAGTGGAACTTGGTCAAAAGCAAGATATTTGTCCAAGTCTTGAGCAACAGGGATAAAAATCCATGTGAGTAACCCACCTTCTCCTGAATCACACTAGCAAAGAGTTTTATGCAATGGTGAAGATAGCTACTGAACCAATAGTAGGTCAGTAAGTGTGTACAATGACGAGCCAACTCCACAATACCAAAAGAACCAACAAAATTACCAATAATGACCCAATTTATGAGATAATATCAATCAAAATAATCGTCGAAGACCTTATTTGAGAGATCAGCTTAATTGAGCTTGGGAACACAACGAGCAACCTATTCAAGAACTATGCGAACACTTAAATGCTTGTCATGAAGCTCAAGATATGGTATCAAAACAACCATAACAACAAGAACCTATTCGAGAAAACTCATAGGTATATGGGAATATGAACAATAATATAGGACCAGCTCAGATGGATGAAAACCCATATTTTACACCTGTTGAGGCTGGTTGGGTCCCCTGTGGTATTTAACCAGCCCCCAGGTCGGTGTGGCACAACCAGACCTTGCACAAAAAAGGTTGGCACTCTTGGAAGAGTAAATGAGGATGCTCTTGGCATGTTGGGAAATTGTAAATTATGACTCTGATTAGGACCTTGAGCATTTTGCTCCACATATTGTAGTAGGTCCATATCTGTAAGGGTTCAAAATGCTTCATATGGGAACTTATGATAAAACTACTGACCCCAACGACTATGTTAGTACCTTTAACACTCTAATGTGAGCCCACAATGTTGGATTTGATCTGCAATGTGTACTGTTCCTAGCTACCATGACAAAAGTAGCTAAAAAAAATGGTTTGATAGGTTTAAAAGTCACACCATTACTTCTTGGAGCCATCTGTCAAGAAATTTGAGGATGTAATTTTGAGCAACTAAAAATATCAAAGTTCAGTCATCGACCTTTTCCAATCTAAAAAACCATCCTTAGGACACACTAAAGAATATTTTTAATAGATCCACTACTAAGGCAGCTCAGGTACGAGATGTTGATAACAATGCAAGAAAGATGGGTCTACGAACTGGTATTACTCCTGGGGGGCCATTGTGGAAGGACCTCCAATATAAACAAGTTAAAAACATAAATGAATTCATGGCGTTAGCCCAAGAGTTCATTACTGTGGAAGAAGCAAAGTCCAACATTGCACCACCAGTGATTGCGACCCTTCAGCTTGAAACCGGAACTACTGTTGCTCAGGTTGACAATACAAAAAACAATACTGGTGGTTATAACAAAAGGGAAGAAATGGAGGGGCCAACCAGACTACAGGAAACTCCAAAAATAACAAGCCTGGTGAAAAATATGTTTCAAGAATGAGTCCAGAACAACCTCATGTCCAACAACCTATTCGTAATGATCTGTTACCCTGAATTGAAGGAGAGGATGTTATAACCATCTCTAAAGGTCCTCGTATGGCAAGAACAAGAAGGGCCACATAAGTGGTATGTGTGGGAACTTACACACGAGGATGATACCGGGTGTGTTACCAGGCCGAGAGCCCCAAAACAATAATGGGTCGAAGAAAAACCCATTACCTTTACATTGGCAGATGCAAGAGAAGTGTAATTTCCTCATAATGATCATTTAGTTGTAACTATTTAGGTCACAAATAGAAGAGTCTATTGTGTCCTTACAGATAATGGGAGCTCGATTAACATATTGTATAAATTGGCATTAGAATAAATGGGATTATTTGTTTGAGACTTCCAGCCTTGTGAAACCACCCTATATGGATTTGTGGGGTATGGCATTGCAAGCATGGGTGTAATTCAGCTTGTAGGAACCATAGTATAATCGACACAAACAATTACAATGATGTTCAATTTTATAGTAGTTGATTTCTCGTCAGCTTACAATGTGGTCTTAGGATGATTGGCATTGATTGGACCGGGCATAGTAACTTTAGTTCAACATCTCACCATGAAGTTCCTAACTCCAATGAGCATTGGATTTGTTAAAGGAGACAAATTGGTAGGTCGAGAATGCTACAACATTTCAATGAGGGGAAGAGTTCGACCTAGTCCGCATGTATTGGCTGTTATCGAAGATATATTTAATTAAAAAATAATGGTGATCGAAGAAAAAGTGGTAGAGGAAATTGACCCACGAATTGGAGACGACCAAGCAAATATTGGACCTATCAAAGAGCTCGATGATATGCTGCTCAATGAAAAAGGCACAACATGGGTTGTTAAAATTAGGAAAAACTTTGAAGATGAAGTAATGAGGAAATTGACTCAATTCTTAAAGGAAAATCATGATTTATTCGCCTGGACTCAATCAAACACGGTGAGGACTAAACCCAAGGTAAAACTTCATGCCTTAAATGTCAATCCAAATGTACCCGTAAAGAACCAAAAAGAAAAATACGGCTTGGCAACAACAATCATGAAGATTTAAAAGAATAAGTCGGCAAATTATTGGAGAACCAATTCATAAAGGAAACATGTTATCTAGTATGGGTAGCTAACCTAGTTTTAGTTCGAAAGCCTAATGGGAAGTGGAGAACGTGCATTAACTTCACTAATTTGAATATGGCTTTCCCAAAAGATTGTTTTCCACTACCTTGAATGTATATTGCAACAATGTATTGCAATTCTAACTAACACTACATGAAAATAAGCATACAACGACGACAAAAGTTGTTGTTGCAGGTCACAAAGTCGTAGCTGTATATTTTTAAGGACGACATGTTGTCGCAAAAATATCATCATAGTAGAGTTTATTTACTCGATGGCCACGACGTAGTTGTAGGACACTCGCAAAACTCTTTTTTGAAAAAAAAAATTAGACCCTATTGTGACGACATGTCGTCTCTCTAGGTATTTTTCAAAATAAAAAAAAATTGAATTTTGGACCTATAGGTTTACTCATAATTAAAAATATAATTGAATTTCGGGACCTACAGCGACGACGTATTGTCTTTGTAGGTCTTGTCCTTACAGCGACGACATGTCATCTCTGTAGGTCTTTTTGAAATTAAAAAAAATCAACATTTTTTTCTTTTCTAAATGAAATTATAAATCTAACCAAATGATATCATATTAACATATACTTAATAACTTAAATTTTCAACACTAAAAAATAATTAGAAAAAAATATAAATTAATTTCTAACATCAAATAAAGTAAAGCATATATACCAACACATATATAAATCCAAATAATTTTTTTAAACTAACATTAAAAAACATAGTACTTACCAACACATATATAAATCCACACTTATTTGAAAACAAAACAAACACATTTAACCAACCTATATTCAATATCAATCATATAACACACACATATGTATAACCTAACATATAAATTACAATCCAATCAACAATTTAAACAAAGTATACTATCTATGCTAAATATATATAAATTCATAAACAAGTAAAATAGTGATGTAGAAAAGAGAAAATACCTTAACAATATTAACAATTCCATGATCATTTCGAGCATATGAAGGCATTAAATCTATTAGCATCAAGCTTGGAGCAACACAAGTAAAATATTATTAAGTAACATAAATATAGTAATATACATACATAAATTAAAATAAATAATAACATATGACAAATATTTCAAATTAACAAATCACATTTACAATTAATTTATAAAATTATCTAAACCCTAAAGCTAACAATACAATTTTACACAATCAAACACACACGTGCAATTTGTTTTTTTGTTTAAAAATATATATTAAAATTATAAACATGCATACTAAGATTCTATAAACACATGCTCAAAAACAATACAAATATTAAACTTTTTTCCATACATCTATAAAAACATGCTCAAACACATAAATTTTAATCTACAATACCAATTCAAAATATTCTTATCATCTAAAATTAACAACCTAACTAATAATAATTTTTTTTTTATCATCTAAAATTTCTAACATACATACAATCTAAAATTCAATAATTATTAAACTTTTTAACAAGAAATTAATTTCTAACCTTGTACATATACATTCATCGATTTCACAAAGATAAACAAATTTTAAAAAATAATATACAATTTATAAAATTAACAAAACCACAAATTATTAAATAGAAAGCATAATACAAACACATAATACTAACACTATCAATAAACAAATTTATACATTTGAAAATTAAGAAAAATATCAACACCAAATGGAGATCCAACAACACAAAGAGGAGACAACAAAGCTTCAAAAAGTTCAATAAAAAAAATCTAAAACAAACACAAAATCAAATATAATACAAACATTATCATAACATAAATATTTACAACTAAAAAAAATAAAAACAATACCTGAAGAAATTAGTGGAGACAAACCATTGCACGAACAACACCTTGGGCAAAAAATATGAAAAAAAAAAAATTAAAACCTTCTTTTCTTAAATCAATAAATTTGAAAAAATTAAAAAAAACCACTTAATTTTTCAGTGGCATAAGACGATTACATGCATTGGGGAGACATTGGCAGCTCGTGGATGACATGAAGGGGACCTAGGCTGAGGTCCTTTGTTGAAAATAGCAAAGGGGATGTTTTTTCGTCTTTGAAATTCGAGAGAAAATGGGAGAAAATGAGGGAGGGACATGACCCAACTGGGTTATATCCTACAACCCCATTGCAACGACATGTAAACTCAATAGAGCAAACAAATGTCATCTCAGTAGATGAAAGGCACAGTTTTCATTAATGGAAATAATCTTTAGCGACGACATGTCATCGCTATATGGAGTTCCCAAAATTTTATTTTTCAGTGCTATTTTTTTTTTTGGGGGGGGGGGGGGGGGGGATGTTTCCCTCAAATTTTTTTCAAACCTCTACAACGATGACATTTATCGTTACTATAGGTTATTTCCAAGAAAATAAAACATAAATAATAAATAATTGTGTCCTTGTATATTCCCTCCAAAAAAATTAGAGACCTATTGCGACGATATGTCGTCTCTATAGGTCAACATATTTTGAACCTACAACGACGACTTCTATGGCGAAGACATGTCCTCCCTTTAGGTGTTTAATAAAAAATAAAAATAAAATCCTAATTTCGTGGTTTTATGTGTTCTAAAATTCTCTACATCGATGACATTTGCCGTAGCTATAGGTTATTTCCAAAAAATAAAAAATTAATAATAAATAATAAATAATTTTGGCATTGTATATTTCCTCCAAAAAAATTAGAGACCTATTGACATGTCGTCTCTATAGGTCAAGATATTTTGAACCTACAACGATGACATGTTCTCCTTGTAGGGTTTAATAAAAAAAATTCAAATTTTGTGGTTTTATGTGTTCTATTGCGATGACATTATTGCCGTTGCAATAGAAGTCGTTTCTATAGGGTCAATTTCTTGCATTTAATTTTTTTTTGATCTACTTATCAGCGACTCATGAATAAGATGTTTGCCAACCAGATCGGAAAACATGGAGAAGTACATAGACGACAAGCTGGTAAAGTCAAAACACATTGAACACTATGTGACCAACCTAGTCAAGTGTTTTTCCATTAAAATATCACATGAGGTTGAACCCCTAAAAGTGTTTGTTGAGGTTCGCATTGAGAAAATTTTTGGAGTTCATTGTCAATTTTTGAGGAATAGAGGCTAATCCCTAGAAGCTCAACGCAGTAATAGGTATGCCTTCACTAAGATAGCATAAAGATTTATCTCTGATTGTTTAACCTCTTAAGAGGGAGCAATTTTTTTGAGTGGAATAAGAAATGTGATTGAGCTTTTCAATCATGAAAGAAACACCTCGCTTAGTCATTGATTTCATCTAAGCCTGTAGATGGGGAAGTGTTGTATTCATACCTCCTTGTAACCAAACATAGTCTAAGTGCTGCACTTGATCGAGAAGAGAAAAGAGTAAAGCATCATGTTACCATATTTATAAAAGGTTACTAGGAGTGGAATCTAGGGATCCTATCATGCAGAAGCTCACATTTTTCCTAGTCCATGCCTCTAGGATACTCCGACCTTATTTTCAGGCACATCCAATTCACATATTTACCAGCTAGCCATTGTGTCATATGTTGTAAAAATCAGAGGCATCTGGACGTTTATTGAAATAGGAAGTAGAGTTAGGGTAGTTCAAAATCATTTACCATCCTTGGACCACAATCAAAGGGCATGCCATAGCTAATTTTATTGTAAAGTGGACGAGATTTTACCTAATGAAAAAATTAAGACACCAACTCACAATCTATGGAAATGTTTGTAGATTGATCTTTTAATAAGACAAATTTAGGAGCAGGAATAATTTTGATCACCTTAGAAGGACATCGATACCATTATGCTTTAAGATTCGGCTTTAGTGCCTTAAACAATGAAGCAGAGTATGAACCTCTACTCACCAGTCTAAGAGTTGTTAGGGAACTAAGGCCAAGGCTAATTGGTGTTATAGCGATTCTCAATTTGTAGTGAATTAAGTGCTTGAAGAATACTAAGCACAAGGAACCAAAGTGGCATCATATTTGGCCAAGGTTGAAGTTAAAATTTGAGTAGTTAGATTACTACTCAATTGAGCAAGTACCTTGGTAGCAGAATTCCAATTCATGTGCATTCTTGGCACAATCAAGTATTTCTATTGAGTGAAAGAAGTCGAGATGATTAATGCCCAGCCGACCTGGATGACCCCACTAGTAGAGTACCTTACAAAAGGGAAATTCCCAAATGCCTAGAATGCGATTTAGAAGTTACTGTACAAAGTTCTGAGATATACTCTTCTCGATGGAAATATCTACAGACGAGGATATTCCATACCTTTGTTAAGATGTGGACCTTGATCGAGTCAAAGGAAATGGTAAAATAAATCCATGTAGGTGTGACAAGTGCCAGATGTTTTCAATAATAGCTCGGGCACCACCAATCGAGCTGACCATGATTGTAATGTCCTGGGTAGCCAAGACCGTTACACTGTGTATTTATAAAGGTGCGGGACTTGCTAATCAAGTCAATTAGTTAAAAATATGTCACTGACATCACTAATGAAATAGGGTTAAAAGGTTTTGGTCATAAAATACACCTTTCGTATAATTAAACGTTTTGTACAAGGGATCCCAAAAGAAACAGTGTTTAAAAGTCGATTTACAAAATTTCCAGAGTACAAACAACCACTAGCCACTCTAAGGGCAAAAACAGACATTTATGGTCCTCCTGTTCCTGTCTCCTCCTCAATTGTGGCGGCCGAGCAGCTGATCATGTACATTCCGCCTTCAGAGCTCTCCGATTTAGGGCTGATCAAGCTTACCCTTGCATTTACCTACACCACGTAGCACCCGTGAGCCAAGGTCCAGGAAGAAAATAAAACGTTGTAGCACAAAAAATGATAACAATTGAATAACCCTTAAAGCATGTTCATACACTTAGCATACCACATTAATCACATATTTCATAGACATAACCAGAGAATTAACAAACCAACACTCAGATATTCAGCATGACAAATCCATCAACCAATAATAATAATCAAATCACATGATAATCAGGGTCGACACCCTTAGGTCGCACCCTCTGTTTAACCCCACTGACTCCGGTCCGCTTAAACCGAGCTCAGTGAATAATAAGCCGTCCTCAGCTACCAGTGGCTGAGCCGCACCCTGTGCACCAATGTAAACTCCGTCACTCTTAGGTCGTTTGCTTGTTATTCAAATGGCATAATACCATCCTTTATAAAGCATGCAAAACAGGGAACCCTTAGTCCCATTATAAATTCACAACCAGGTGCAGTTTTCTTACCTTTAACTTCCAAGTGTACTGATTACGAGAGATGTCTCTTAAGCACGATCCGTTTCCCGAGCCCTAGCTTATACCTAGTCACAACCAAGATAAGGGATACCATTAATAATTGTAAAAAGGTTTCCAGATAAGGTTCTAGCCTCTGGGACATCGAATTCCATCAAACACGGCAGTAGAATCGATCTCGAGCACCCTAGGTTATGTTCCCGCGCTTAAAAAACTCCAAAAGGCCACAAATGTCCTTAAGGCCCGCGACCCAAGATCTGTATACCATGGCATGGCCCCAACCAGAGGCTCAGCCTCGCCCAAAAACTGACACGGGCCGCGGCCCTACATACCCCATGCCGCGGCCCGGCCTCCATCTCTAGCACCCATCAGCCTTAGAGGGCCACGGCACACCAAGAACTACGCCGCGGCCCGACCCCTTCGAACCCAGAAAAACCACCATTTTTAACACTCAAACCTCACTCAAAACCACCCATAACCATCCCAATAATATACTCCAATTATCACAAACATTCTAGCATGATTTCAGTAACATAAGCCAGTAGAAACCTAATCTAGAAACTCATCAAAACACCATTTTAATTTCTGAAACCCACATACTCAAGAACACCAAAACCAGTCAGAAAAACCCAGAATTCAAATACTATATCATTAATTGGATCTTACCTTCATTGAAGACTCAATCCTCCAAGCAATTACTGAGCTAACTCCAATGTCTTTAGCTTCAATTCAACCTTAACTTCAAACCCAAGAACTCTTAAAATCCAGCCCCAAAGCTACATAACAATTGATCAAAAGTATAATTTAGTGCTTACCTCAGTTCCTGGTTAGTTTCCTTAGCTTCTACTGAGTTAATCCTCCAAAATCTCTACTCAATTCACTGAGTTCCAGCCAAGTTCCCTTAGTTTTCTGTAGTTTCCTTGAGAGAGAGAGAGAGAGAGAGAGAGAGAGAGAGAGAGAGAGAGAGAAAATGGTTGGTTCCTGGTGTTTCTACCACTTTCTAAGTTTTACTTGGTCTATCCTTAAGCAATTAAGTCAATCCCGAGGCTCGGGGTACCGGAAACATCCCCGAGGGCAAAATGGTAAAATTCCCCAGCATTCCCACCTAAGTTATCTAACCTCAAATATATCTCCAATTATTTATTTCCATAACCCGATAACCCTAATAACCATATAATACCCGAAATACCCCTTGACTTGCCCTAAGTCAAGTATTAGGTCCCGTTGTGACTTTCCCGCTAACTAGCTCCCTAGGATCGCCTCAAGTCACATGTTGCAGATTTACCCACAAAATAATGTGGTCCTCACAATTATAACACATAATCACATTTACGCCCTCAACGGGCTAAAATTAAAAATATACCCATTTAAGCTAAGCAGGGCCTACATACATACTAATACTCGTAGACATGCATTTCACATATACATTCATATAACCATACAATCATGATTATCACAGAATCATGCATTAAACTACTTAATTCACACGTAAACCAATCGTGCCCTCCCGGCACACTAATCAAGGACCTTAAGCCTTATTAGTGATTTTGGGTCGTTATAATGATGATGTCACTGTGGCCTCTTGTTGTGTGAGGGATAGATCGGATACGCTCATTACCAACAGCTTGTGGTGGAGTACGATATGTAGTGGTATTCGTTGATTACGTCACGAAATGGGCTGAAGCCAACCTGTTGGCCACAATTACCTCTAAAAAAGTGTTATATTTTGTGGTAAAAAATATAATTTGTAGATATAGCCTCACGAGGAAGATTTTTTCTGATAATGGGATATAGTTCTATAATGACTTGTTTATAGGATTTTGAGAAAAGAATGACATCATTAAAAGTTTCTCCTTGGTGGCATAACCCAATGAAAATGGTCGACTCGAGACAGTGAACAAGGACACTGGGCTGACGGGTGCCACAAGTACTTTGGGCTTATCAAACGACAACCTAGACATCAACAAGTCACGCCCCATTCTCCCTTGCAGACAAAAGTGAATCAATGTGGCTTGTAAATTTTAATGTTACCTCGCATCAAAAACAATATTATGACCAGGAGAAAAATTATAAATTGTTTGCTGAGTCACAAGACCTAATTGAGAAAAGATGCGAAGAGTCTAAACTCCACATTACAACGTATCAATAGGGAGTTACTAACTATTTTAATTCTTGAGTCAAAGATAAACAGTTTAATGTTGAAGATATGGTATTAAGGTGGGTTTTCCAATTAACTAGAGACTCATCAGCTGGAGTGCTCAGACCGAATTGGGATTAATCGTATTAGATCGAGACATTAATTCGACCATAGGTTTAAAATTTAGCTCAAATTAGTGGTGAATCAATTCCACGAGCATGGAATAGTGAAGATTTACAATTATATCTATCTTTGTTAATTTTGTCACATTTTCAATTATATGTAAGCTCGAACAATTGGAAGGAAAATTTCTAAACCTAGACTTTATTAGTAGTATGAATATTCAAATTTCCATGTCCTATTAAACATGGTATTTTTTCAAATATATAGGTATGCTGACCGTAAATTTTGCCAACGACATTGAGTCAAATAAAAGATAATGAAAACTAAGTGTTGAGCTTAAATAGTAAACAATGCAATAATTTATAATGGCTTTGTTCGAAGTGGTTGTAAAGACCTACATTCACTTATATACTTTTATTATTGTAGAAAGTCCCAAAACTCACAATCAGATGAATGAGGATCAACTGAGTTTTGTAAGCTTGATAGAATACAATGCTCTATGTATAAAAGTGTTCAGAATGATAACTTCACCAATAATGATTCACTAAACCCTTTATTTATATGTTTAGGAATTTACATATATGGGTAGTGGGTCTTACATGGCTTGCATGTCTAGCAAGCCCACGACCCTAGAACTTTAACACTACAACAAAAAACACAATTTGCGTTAGTTTATAACTGCCATAATTGAGTTTTTGCGTCAGTTTAATATGTGACTCAATTGCCCATGACGCAAACCAGAGTAGCATTTGCGTCAGTTGGGCACTGTCACAAATCTGGTATTTGTGGCAGTGCCCCACTGACGCAAACTCCAGGCATTTGCGTCAGTGGGGCACTGTCACAAATCTGGCGTTTGTGGCAGTGCCCCACTAACGCAAATGCCTGGAGTTTGCGTCAGTGGGGCACTGCCACAAATACCAGATTTGTGACAGTGCCCAACTGACGCAAATGCCTAGCATTTTGCGTCAGTGGCCCACTGCCACAAATGTTAAAAACGAGTATTTTTTGCGTCAGTTGGGAACTGTCACATAAAGTTTTAACCAGGGAAATTGCAAATGTTTATGCCAATTTCCCTGACCTATTCTAATTAAAAAAATAACAGCAGAAACAGAAAAAACAGCAGCAGAAACAGAAAAACAACTATATAAATTTTTTAAACATTTATCTAAAGTTAACTTTTCTGTTCAAATCTACAAAAGTAATTTAGATTTCAATGTTAATCTATGTATAAAGGGAGACTTGTGTTCTAAATCTCTAAGTATTAAACCTCATTTAACTAAAATTTCCTCACCAACTTGCTCATTTGCTAAGCAAGACACGCTAAAACTAATTCAGCCCACTCATCCCGTACCTCATTGATTTTGTTAGCCGAATATGGTGCCGTACTCGTAAACTAATTAGAAAATATTAAAAATAATAAGTTAGAAATCATCCAAATAAAATCATGAACGATAGATTAAATTAAAATTAAAAGGTAAAACAATACCTCATTTTTCAAGTAGGTCTTTGGTCTAGGCTATGAAATCAACTCTCTAGCAAACTTCATAATGTAAAAGCCACACTCGGTTGGCCCAGTTTGGTTTCGACACTATTACAACATAGTTATACAAATTTAAGTATTATATTTAGCAAGTGATTATAATAAAAATATGCCGAAAACTTTAATACGATAAGTAATATAGTTTACTTACCTTAGGAACACAAACTTTAAGATTGATTGACTCTTTTTGTCTTCGGTGAGTTTCATATAGATCAATGCCCTGCACAAAATATTAATATTTACCCAATTATGAGTTTGAAATGAAATTATAAATTAATTAAGTAATATGTATAACTTACATGATAATTATCTCCTTGATTTCTGTGCGAAAATGTAAGTTTACAGGATCCAAAAAAGCTACCGAATGACTATGTGGCTGAATTAATATTAACATTCAATGATAGCTACAATAAAAAAACTTGCGTAAGATATTCATATTGCATGCCTAGCGAACGCAATGTCTTCTTCGCTTCATAAAATGAAGACGACATTTCATTACCTTCGGGTAATAATTCTCCTAAAAATATTAACAACTCTGTCATTCCCTTATCACTCCACCCATGTTTGGCTTTTAAGTTATACAACCTAAGCAGTGTTGATAATTTAGTGAACCTTGTACAATTAGGGAAAATAGGCTTCTCAGCATCTTCTAAGATTGACTGAAATTTAATTGGATCCACATGTGATTCATATTGTGCATCATCAATCATCTCTGCAACATCATCAACTTCATAATCAACATCAAAATACTTATTATTCTTAGATGGTCCCTCATCAGTCCCTTTCATTCTTTCATCGTGCAAAAACCATACTTTATAACTTTTGTCGATTCCATTCCTAAATAAGTGGTCTTTTATTTTAAAAATTGGCATCCTCACAACGTTACCACACTTAACACATGGACAAGGAATACTATTAGGAGATTGAGTATTTCTTGCACAAAATTCCAAGAAAAACTCAACTCCATTCCTATATTTCATGGATAACCTATCCGCTGACATCCAATCTCTATCCATTGTCAAACTTCACACAACAAAAAAAACAAACAAACAAAGCAACAAACATTAACAATTAAGTTCGTGGATTACTTAATTGACAAGTAAATAAAGGAAACAACATGTCCAAAAAAAATATTGGGCAGCATTTCCCCTATTTCTATCACATTTCCCAAATTTAAAATGTGCATTTATATAGCACATGGTATACACAAAAATATCCAACTAATCAATCAAACATGCATAATTCTCAAATTACTAAATTCTAAAAAAAATTGACTAGCATTTCCCCTATTTCTATCATATTTCCCAAAATTTAAATAAACATGTATTCATCACATGAACACAACAAACTCTCAATTACCGTCAGTGGGCCACTGACGCCGCAAACGGTCCCATTAAATAGTGTCAGTGTACGTTATGACGCAATTAGGCCCTCATTTGAGGCAGTATCCAACTACCACAAATGCTAATTCTTGGTCAACAGCGTCAGTCAACTGCGTTGACTGACGCGTTTGACTGACACAATTGCAGTAGTGTAAGGACTTACCAACACAATGTAGGCCTAAGGTCTGCAATAAATGAATCCAAATGTGACAAAATATATACCCTATGAGTATATCCTTAACAAAACAATGAGCTAAAATTATTCTTGGACCCAAAGTCCCAAGAAAATCTTGAGGCTTAGTAGATAAGAAAGCTAGCTCAAGCTCTCTGGGAAAATAAAGGACTTAAGGTCCCTCTACCATTTACCTACAAAAACACAAGGCATACCAATAGAGAAAAAGCATAGATTATATAGGCTTGATCCATTTCCATCTTAGCTTAAAGATTGAGTGATTTTAATAAATATATGCACTCATAAAACATTGAAAGAAAAAAAGTTAATCAAAAAGTGACGAGTAATTGAGATGGGTTAAGTTTTGTAGAATATTCCTAATCAGATGCAATAACACATCTCTAAGCCAAAGTCCTTAAATGATATCTTTGTAGCATTTTTCCAGATGCTTCAAGGTGAGAATTTGATCCATCATTTCCTAGTAAGGTTTATTCTTCTACAGAAGATAATGTTGATCTCTTATATGAAATTTTTTTAACTCCCCAAAAAAGTGTTGCTCTCTTTTATGAAGATATAAAAAAACAACTTAAAGTATACTAAAAAAAATCTCTTTCTTAATATGACACAATAAAAGCACCTCTCAAATACTAAAAATGAGTTTTTCAACAAAAAAAAAAAAAACATTAACAAAATGATTATACTGGCTTAAGCTTCTATGTGTAGCCAAATGGTTGCCCAAAATGTTGATCAATGAATCATATTGATACATGAATCTAAAGTTTGATTGCATCTTTATTTCAAAAAATATTCAAAGTTTTGCAGTAAAAATCTTTTCTTAAAAAGTGATTATTTAATGAATCAAATATTCAAAATATTTAATTTACGGAGAACGTACAATCTTTAATCAAACAAAAATGAAAGTTTATAATATAATAAAGAAGAGATATTCCCATTATAAAATATACTTTTCATTAGCCGAAATTCGAATATAATAGGAAGAATGTTAAGGGGATACTAGCTACTTAAATTCTCATTTGTATTCTGGAAGATCAATAATTAGACGAACATAACTTTTTTGGATAAGTTAACTTGTTGTGACAATGTTGAAAATCTATTGTAAAAACTTTTTAGTAAAATATAAATTGTCTTAAAGATAGCAAATTTAGGATTTAGTAGGAACATGAACAAAACCCATAGATGATGAGCGTTAGTATTTTTGTAGGAGGCAACTTCTTCTTCATCCTTAACCTTGAAAGGTTGAGCCACAGAAGCCTTGATCACATACTGATTATTTAGCTGCAATGGATGTTGAGACTCCAAGAACATGTAAACGAGTCACGAAAATACAAGCTTATGGGTCTTCTTCTCTCCTTTTTAAAGAGCCAAGATGTTTTGGAAATAAACACCAACAAGGTTGATGTGCACAGTGGTACGTGCATCAAACAAAAAATAGGCCAATTCCTCGGAAATTTGTTGAAAAGTATGTTGTGGGATGCCAGTTTCACATAGTCATCTTGTGAAGAGCAGATACTTGATTAACCAAGTGAGACACTAACTAAGAAGCAACAATATTTTTGACATATGTTTTTTCAAACTCATAAAAAATATACAAAGAAAAGTTTGAAATCTCATAAGGCTTTTTTACACTAAAATCATATAAATTACCCTAGACATAACTTTGTCGTATAAAGAAAACCCTATCTAATCTACGTCATAAGTCAAATTGACATAAAATTCTTGAATAATCACTACAAGAAAGTCGGCTTTTCTTGACACATTTTGTTGAATGCATTCCTGAAAAAAAAAATTCCAACGCTTGCGCTTTTCACGAAAAGCCAATTTTCCTAGCGCCATAAGCCTAATTCGTCAGGAAAAGTCTACGTGGGAAAACTTCCAAAATAAAAACTATATAGTTAAACGATTAATTAATTCAAAATTAATCAATTACCATATAACTATCACATAATTATTTCCTTGCCCTGGAAAATTAATTCCTTTGCAATTTAGTCATTCTCTCTACAAATATTTCACTACAACAATATAAGGGTTTTTATGACTTTATTTGGGAGACATTAAAAGTCTACAATGTCTCCTGCGGGGGAGACATCGAAGGTAGAGACATTGTAAGTGCACATCTCACGTCTCCCAAAGGGAGAGGTTGAAAGGTGTCAAAAAACGTGGACTTGCAACCTCTCTCACCGGGAGATATTGGATGTCTCTCACCTCTCCCAGTAGGAGACATTGAAAGTCCCTCGGAGACTTTCAATGTCTCCCAGTGGGAGACATGAGAGACATCCCACGTCTCCCAATGGGAGACATTGAAAAGTCTTCCATTTTTATTTAAAAAATAAATAAATTAAATTATTTTAATTTGATTTAATAGTTAATTAAAATAAAATTGATTTAATAATTAATATAAATTTAAATTTATTAAATAATTAATTAAATTGAAATTGATATAATTAATAAAATGAAATTTCAAATCTTCATTAATGATAATTTATATATTGTTTTACAAGATAAGAAATATTTGTTAGACATATGCAAAATTAACAAATATTGCACTGTGTATGAAGAAAGCGGTAAAAAGTAAGAAAACATAACAACGAGGTCGATAACTTTGGATTATCGGTAACACATATGTCGCCCATTCTTGTCACAACTCATCAATTTGTGCCTCTGTATATGGTGTACTTGTTAGCTGCAAAAAATATAAAGTAAAATATATTAATTAATTACTTGATTACATTTATATATATGGTTTCAAAAATAATTTGTAAATTTTAATTAATAATACTGTTCTCAAGTAATGTCCTGGACCCGCATGTTCAATCAAATCCTTCAACATCCACATTATGTAGTGTCCACATGCCACATTGTCCTGTTGGTGTGGACACTAATTATTTAAAAGTATGAGTAATTCATTATTAAATTTACACATGGCAAAAAATGCATACATATTATTCTACTTAATAAGTATAAAAGTTAAAAAATTTAAGTTGCAATTACTTATCTGAGGTTTCTTAATGCGTAGATTATCAAGGATCTCGACATCAGGAAGATTCATAGAGAAAAAAATATTAAAAGCGTTGATGATCACTGATACAATCTCCTCACGGTTATGCAGATCTGAGTTCACCGAATCACAACAATAAGCATGATATGCATATGGTGCCAAAATAAGCAACATCCAATGTTCACTCAAATGTCAAACAAAGAAAGTATTGATATGAGTTGGACAAATGACAAAGTTTTAAACTTACACATGGTTCCAAGGGACAAGCATAACTTGTTCTCTTGATTTTACGTCATTGCATCGTTTGAACAGATTTTGAACACGGTCTTCGAATGAACTCCCTTGAAAGGCTACAATATTAGATTTGACAAATAAATTATATTAGCGACCTTGTTGTACCACATATTTGTAAATCAGCCTAATACAAAAATTGTTATCTGAATGAATAAATCAAATTAGAAACTTAAATGAACGAACTTTGTGAGATATATACCTCATGTAGCTGACGACAACTGCTTGTCCAATCTTCTCTTTTCAAGCAAACTGAAGTATGTCATCCTTAAAAATATAATAGTGAGACATATCCTGATAAAAAAATTCATACTCTATACCTGGATTGACACACTCGCCATCAGCCTACTAAGATACGATATTGTGTAATCATTCCAATGGAGTGTGGGGAAGTTGTGTTGGAGGAGTTTGTGGTCGTCTTCTTTCTCGTAGTTGTTGTGTTGACGGAGCTTTTGGTCATTGTGATCTAGTCCTACTTGTAGAGGGAGCCTATATACAATAATATCCAAAAATAAAAAAATAAACACAAGTTAATATACAATAGTAAAGATATTTATGTAAAAATATGGCATCACCTCATGATATATATCTTCAAATATAATGAACAAATACTTAGGCCACGCTATTGGCGTCTCAATGGCTTTAATAACTATGTACATATCCAAATCAGAATATGCAAAAGGGAGAGGAGTCGTTGGCTTAAGAACACTAGTAATCATAACATGGTAGTTATTGTCTGAAAGCAAAACAATGGCTAATTGGCATGCTCGGCCCTGCGCAACAAAAAAGTTATATACAAATGAGCATGTTGAAACAGTAAAGAAATCTACTTGGTTTTGGAATATTCAAGAAAGTTTAATTACCTCTTGCAAAAGTGATTGTAGTGCAATAATTTAATCTTCTGCTTGAGGCACTAGTGGGTTAGGAGTATAGTAGGATACATGCGCTAGTGGCACTGGTGGGTCGGGCACATAGTAGGATAGTGGTGCTAGTGGGACTCCAATGTTGGATCCCAACCCGCTCTGTTGGGCCATGAATTTTCTCAAGAGTTCATCCTGTTGTTTAAGGCACTCTTCTAGACGTTGTGCTTGTTCACGATGTTCTTCTTCTTGTTTCAAAAATCTTTCTTCAAACTCATTTCTAATGGTGTTATTCGAAGAAGAGGCTTTCGATTTCTTTTTCATCGAGGTAGGTGTTGGAGTATTCCAGTATACTGTGCGGGACACACCGTGCCCTCTAGCCCTAACACACCCTCGGGGCTCAGGAGTGCCCAATGCCCTCGTCAGCACATCATCAGGGCCATCAAGTGCTTATTTACCCTCAGCTTGGAGTTGCCAGTAATGATCTTGTGAAACAATATTCATAGAAAGTTATATATAGAAGCTAATAATTTGATATACCAACATTATTGAATATGAACACTTACAATATTTTTTTGAATCTCAGAGGCCTCTCCAACTAGCTCTCCTTTTGCATTCTGACGACCCATGCTCTACAAGTCTGCCCTATCAAGTTCAATCAGGCTTTTCCCACTCTATTGCATTAACATCTCTTCAATACACACATAGCCTCCTCTAGAGAGGTTGTGGTTGTATTTATTCAATGCTCGATAATTATGCATCTCTTTTCTCTTTTTACGCCACTCGGGAGTTAATCTTGAGTTCACAAACTTTAAACATTCATCTAACTTTATGACATTCTCAAATCCAAATGGAATAGCTGGCGGGAACTCATTTGAGAATTTTTTTCAAAGCGTCATACATGTTAACCCTTGTGAGATTAGTCTTCCAATTTCGAAAGTACTTTCCCGCATCGATCAATATCTGCTTCTTTTGTTTAGGGTCCAAATCATAAGTTTTCTGCAAGTTTGAAAGTAATAAGAATCATATTATCACAACAATATATATATTTTAAAAACATTAAATGAAATATAATTAATAAAATCATACCTTCATTATAATCCATATTTTATTTTTATCCACCATACTAACATCGTTCCAACTATTAGTGTTGATGGACACAGTGGCTCGAACAACAGCTCCAAGTTGTGATGAAACATTACTTCTAGTCTCACCAACTATTTGACCACACTCATTATATTCAACATGTGTAAGATGTCTTTCACTCCTTTTTTTGGTGTTTTTAGACATCCAGGTGCGCCCTCTCACATTTTTATGTTCATCTTCCACTTGCTGAGAATGAGGGAGTGGCTCCCCCTCATCAGAACTACCACCAAAACGATCACCCTCCATCTGTAAAACATAAATATCATTAGTATAACCATTTTGGACACAATCATAAAAAATAAAAGTTATAGAAACATTTAAATTACAGATGAAAGCAAAAGATAAAACCAAAAGATGAAACTAACATTGTCACATATCATAAACATATCAAGCCAATTAAATATTACCTCAAGACCCATTATCATCAACCCATAATCCTTCACCATTTTCACAGAAACGAATACAATCATCATCAATTTCGTCATTATCTTCTATTGCGGTGAATGTGACAAGTTCTTCTTCGAGAGGTATATCATGTAAATCACCATCTTTAATGTTTCATTCTCTTGTTTGCGTTGGATGAACAATTGACCACTGGTTCTCTGAAGGATCATTCACATAAAATACTTTTTTTGCTTATGAAGCTAATATAAATCGGTTAGATTTGTGCCCAGTTTATTTTAGATTAACTAATGTGAAACCAAAATCTTCATATATTATGTCACTGTTTCTTTTCACCTAATCACAAAAGAAAACAGGTACTCAAGTTGTGATATAATCTAACTCCCAAATTTCATTAACTACTCCATAAAAAGACATATCACATTCAACTGGATTTTTGTCTTTTGCACCAGAGACTTGCACAGCTTTAGCAACAAGGCTAACACCGTTGTTTTGTGTGTTTATGTTGTTATCGCGCTCCCTAGTGTTAAATAGAGTACCATTAATCATGTATGATGAAAACATAGATGACATTAACAGAAGGTCATCGAGAAATCCACTTAACGATGTCTGAAACCTTATTTGATGTGTATTTTAATTCCGAGACAACCAATTAAATCAATATAGAAAAAATAAATTACTAAAAACAACCAACCATGTCATCTTGTAATTACCAATAAATGACAACCTTCCATAATCAACACAATTTACCTTTTGTTCTATCCAACTACAAAAAGTTTGATAATGTTCGTCTTGTAACCATTTTGGGTTCCTTGACTTGGATGGAAATTTGATATTTATCCAGTTGAAATGCTCCCTTCAATTATACATATGTTGTTAGACTATTTAATGTACAAAATTACACAACTTAAACATAATGTATTATATGAATATAACTCACTCAATATAAGGCTGAATTTCATTTATATTTTGCAACACAAGACGATGTGCTTCATCTACTATATCTCGACTTACTGTGCATACAATGCTACCACAACCACTCTGAATCTCAAAATTTTCAACATCATTTCACCCAATTCTCTGTACACCAGTCATGTATTCAGAACATAATTCAACTGCTCTTCTGCAATATAGCATTCGACGATGCATCCTTTTGGCTGACTTCTATTCCTAACATACCCCTTAAGAATCTTCATATATCACTCAAATGGATACATCCATCTTAAATAAACAGGACAACAATATCTTAGTTCTCTAACCAAGTGAATTTTCAGATGGATCATTATATCAAAAAATGCCATCGGGAAATATTTCTCCAACTCACACAATACCTCAGCAATTTCTTCTCTTAACTTGGGTAACTTAAGCAGATCAATCACCTTACAACATAATGACTTGAAAAACAAGCATAACCGCGATTACATCTCGAACTTTCCTAGGCAACATAGATCGAATGGCCACTAGTAGTAAATGTTGCATTAGAATATGACAATCCTGAGATTTCATACCAGTCAGAATACAACTTTTCATTTCTACCAATGACCTTATATTTTAGGAATATCTGTTTGGAACTTTTATATTAAACATACATCTACAAATTTCCATTCTTTCCTCTTTAGTAAGAGTGTAAGCAACATGAGGTAAATATGTTCATCTCTTATTTGGTTTTGGACTCAATTCATCCCTTATACCCATTGCAACCAAGTCTTGTCTAGCCTTAATTCCATCCTTAGTTTTCCCAGGAATATTCAATAAAGTGCCAATCAAACTATCACATGCATTTTTCTCTATGTGCATAACATCTAAATTATGGCGTATAAGTAAAAAATGCCAACATTCAAGTTCAAAGAAAATATATTTCTTTTTATAACACCCTTTAGGCTACTCCACAACCTTAGCCTTACGACTACGTTTCATCTTTGTAGAAGTACAAACTTTAGGCTTCCCTAACTTGAACCCAATTTTAGACATCTTCTCAAATACTTGGATCCCATTCAAAGGCTCAAGAGCCTCCTCAAACTCTTGTTTACCATTGAATTCCTTCTTCCAAGTCTGAAGTTTATGCGTATTAGGAAAGAACTTCCTATGTCTCATATAACATATTTTCCAAGAGTGGTTCAAGTATTCAGAACATGTTTTTTCTTCATAAATGGAGCAAGCCTTATATTCTTTCACACTAAACCCAGATAAACTTCCATAAGCAAGAAAGTCATTATTTTTCCACAATAAGACCTCTCTAAGATTAAATTATTCCTGCCTATACGCATCATAAACCTTAACCCCTTTATCCCACAAAGTTTTCAAGTCATCTATAAGAGGAGCTAGATAGACGTCAATGTCATTACCAGATTGTTTAGGTTTTGATATCAATAAGGTCAACAACGTAAAATTCCTCTTCATACACAACCATGGGGGTAGATTGTAAATAACAAGCATAATAGGCCAACAATTATACTTACTGCTAAAATATGTGTGTGGATTAATCCTGTTAGTCAAAAGACCTAGACGAATATTACAAGATTCATTTCCAAAAGAAGGCCACTTCAAATCAACTTTCTTCCAAGCTAGGGTGTCAGCTAGATGTCTTAATTTACCATCCTTTATTCTCTCATTAGCATGCCACGATAAACTTTTAGCATGTTTGGCATTTCTAAACAGTCGGATGAAATGAGGAATTAGCAGACGGTATGGCACGTACTCCTTCCTTGACATCCTCACCATTTCTTTTCTTTTTCCATCGTGACTCACCACAAGTAGGATACGATTTTGCGTCTACAAAACTATTTCGATATAATATGCAATCATTAGGACATGCATAAATTTTTCGTACTGCATACCTAATGTGCATAATGTCTTCTTTGCCTCATAAAATGAAATTGGCATTTCATTATCTTCAGGCAATAACTCCTTCAAAAAACTAAATAAATGAGTAATACTTTTATCACTCCAGCCATGTTTAGCTTTTAGATTGTCCATCCTAAGAAGCACATATAATTTTGTAATTCTGGTACAACCAGGGTAAATCGGTTTCTTGGCATCACTAAGGAGTGTCTCAAACTTATTTGGGTCTACTCCTGATCCATAATATGCGTCGTCAATCATTTCATCTAATGGATCCCAATTCTCACCTACTATATTCCTCCTCACTCCTTTTGGTCTACTTGGAAGAGCAATAAGAGTTATCTCCCCATGGTAATACCAAATTTTGTAACTCTTGTCGATCCCATCGAAATATAAGTGTTCTTTAATCTTTTTAAGATTCATCTTTTTAACATTCCACACTTAAGACATGGGCAATAAGTAAAATTTGGGTCTTACACATTTTTCGAACAAAATCATATGAACAAATCAACTTCGTTCCTATATTCTGCAGATAATGTATTCCCTGACATCCACTTTCTATCCATATCTTCTCCTATGTCTATGAAAAAATAAAAGAAATGACACTAATAAGAACATGATAGAGTTTGATGTCTATATAAAGCTAATTGACGATGGATTTCCCCTATAATAGTGACCTAACCATCTGCATGTGAATAGCAAAACAAACAATTCAAATAGTATACAATAAGTTTCTTCCTTATAGCTACGCAGCACATAACCAAATTTCTCATAACCTACTTCACTAAAACACAGAAGTTCTCAACCTTCCGTTATCACCGCAACATAGAATTTTAATTTCAGAACCTACTTCACTATGGATGAATATTTAAGATATTCAAACTCCTCTAACATTTGTTTAATAATATTAAAAATAGAAGTAAGAGAATATATATGTACCTCTAGCAATTAATAATCTAAAAGCTAGCAAAATTAATTCACGTAGAAATCGAATTTGCTATTAAATCCACAAACCAACAAAATTAAATTAATAATCAATAAATAAAATATCACTAAATATCTAGCAATACATAACTTATTATTGTAATTTTAGAAACGTAATTACCTCAGATGTGTGCTTGAAATAGAAATTTTAATGCAAAAAATACACTAAAATATCACCAACAAAATGAAAACCTATAAAATTAAATTAATTAATATATAAAATATTAATAAACAAATATCACTAAATATCTAATAAATAAATGATTTCTAAACAAATAAAAAAAATTCAATGATCCACTAATTAACCTAAACAAAAAATCAATAAAAGTTTTCATAACCTAAAAACTCAATAATCAACAAAAACATAAAACTTTTCATATATTTATATTTTTAAAATTATATCAAAATAGCTAGAATTTTAATAAAAAAAATTAAGTATATATACAAATATAGCTAAATTTCAAAATAAATAATAATAAAAATTAAAATAATCATAAACACATATATTTAATGAAATCAGCACAATGAATGAACAGGGAATTTTCTTGATATTGTCATATAATTAATTCAAACAATAATTATAACATTCAAATATAATAAAATTTTACTTTTATTTAAAACCAATAAAATGTCTTTACATGCTTTTAGGGTATTAATCCTAAAAATCTCCCACTTGCCCTCAAAGCAAGTGAGGCATATCCCTTAATCTCATATTGCACACGTGACCCATGAACGACTTTTCAGGAAGTGTCTTTATAAACGGGTCACATCACCTCGGTATACAATCTCTCTTACGAGATGATATTTCATTTCTATATGCTTTCATCTCTTGTGGCTTCTCGGTTCTTTGGAATGAGCTACTGCTCCACTATTGTCACAGTATAGGATTAGTGGCTTATACACATCTGGAACTACTTCCATATCAGTGTAGAACTTCCTAAACCAAACCGCCTCCTTAGCTGCTTCACAAGTCATTATGTATTCTGCTTCCATGGTTGAATCAACTATGTTGGATTGTTTAATGCTTCTCCGAACAACAGCTCCTCCAACTAAAGTGAACACTGACCCAGATGTCGACTTTCGACTGTCTTTGTCTGATTGGAAATCAGAATTAGTGAATCCAGTAGGGTTCAGCTCACCCCATGAATCTCTCGTTCTCCTAAGATAATTGAGAATGTGATTTATGTTGCAAAATTAAAGCAATGCAAGCCCACACACTCACAATTTATAATAATTTCTAGGTAAGACCAAGTATCGTCCCACAATGATTGAATTATCAATTACCAGATAATTAATTCTTAGTTTCTATTTGGTTAATGAAAATTTGTTTTGTTTCTTGATAATTAAAAACAATAAAGTTACCGTAAATAATGCAGGCGTGTAAGAACATAGACAAGAATAAAATTCCAAAGATTTAAACAATAAGGGTTTTAATTTCATCTACAATCCCTCCTATCAATCACTAACACAATATTAAAAAATCTTCCTCTTATTAAGCTAACAAGTTGTCAATGTATTTTATAAGCGGATTAGGAATTATAAAACTCAACCTAACTGTGAACTTTCAATATTTCTACAATATATTCAACAATTAGGAGGCAATGAATTCAAAACCTAGATGCTACACAAATAACCTAGATACTTTCGTTCTATATTAAACTATGTTTATTCAATCAAAGCTTGTTTAAATTTCACTTTTTAGAATTTCAATTAAAACACAAATAGATAATGAAATAAGATTGCCAATCACATTTCATGCATTAAAATAAATTGAGACAAGCCTAATAGACAAAGAAGAAAAATATTAATATTGCTTTAGATCATCAAAGAAGTTCAAGAGAATCCATTAAAAAACCTAATAAAGATTTAATTCATCATTGCCATTCTAAGCATAAACGACAACTAAAAATAACATAGAATTAAAAGGCAATAGAAAAAGAACTATAGAGAGTGAATGGAGATGTTGCACAGTATGTTCCTTGCTTCACAATTCGTCCTCCTCTCCAGCCTGATTACTCCATCCTGAAATTAGGTTTAAGAACCTAATTTTTTTTTCTTTTTTTCTTTCGCAATGTAGGTTGTGACCCACCTATTCCAGCATCGCAGCCCGTGTCTAATTATAGTTGGGCATCAATCAAGCGGGCCACGGCCCAACCCCTTCAATGTCGTAGCCCATGTAAATTTTTTGGGCAACGCACTCATCAGCACTGCAGCCCTCTTTTCCTACATCGTGACCCGTGTCAAACCTCGAAAAATAGGCCTTCTGCCTTGGACCTGGCCGCAGCTTAGCATCGTAGCGACGTGACCCTTAACAACTTCTTCAATTTTTGTGCTTTTGGTCCCGAAAATTCACAGAATCCATAAAATTGCTTGAGGATTCATCTTTTCACGGAATCAGCACCAAAAAGACAATTTTTCATCATTTTTCTGCCAATATGCTCCAATTGTTCTCTTCCTTTGTTTATAAGCTAAAACCTGAAAACAAACAAAAACAAGCATAATACTGCACTAAACAATAGAGAAACTTAATAAAATCTACCTAAAACACAACACAAAACTAGACTCAACAAACTCCCCCAAACTTAACCTTTACTCACCCTCGAGTAAAGAATTCTAAACACTCTAAAAACACAAACGAACTCTAAAAGGAATCAATTCAATAACAATAGATCTAGCCTAAAAAATCATGAATACCATGCAATATAATCCTCAGACATTATAGCCATCTTTTTACAATCCAGAATTTCAAGTCAAATATTTCTCAAATTCACTTAGAAGGATCAATACTTATGACAACCAAATCATGGTTAATGAATAAACAAGTACTAAACTCAGTTTACACAATCCAAATTCACACCAGCAGTTCATCGAGTCCATAATCCCATAGGCTTGCGAACTTACTATTCTCCACTAATTTAGACTAAAGCATACTCAAGACTCACAAGGACTTTTCAAGGTTATCACAAACGACTTAGGTGAAGGTGGATGAAAAAGTCATTTAAGCTAAACCTACCACAAGTATATAAACCAATCAAACTAATATACAACTTTACAATCCACAATTCACCCTTCATTACCTTTTGTTCATTGCTTGATAGAGATTTATCGTAACTCAACCAAATATATATATATTTCTTATTCTTTTTTTTTTGTTTATGTTTTTTTTCTTTAGAAGATGTATACTTCCCCAAACTCATTTCTTTATTACTCACAGGAAATAACATTGAAATATAATATATATATATATATTTTATTTTCTTCTCTCTCTCTACAAACCATTCCCAATACATTACTTCCCCGATTACATATTATATATTCATGGTAGTCAACGGGAACGAAATATAACTGAGGTTGATGAAGCTCAAAACATGGTACAAACAATGAAAAAGTTAATTTAAAGCTCAAACGGGTTAACTATGGATATCAAATTGTAAAGGTCGGCTTAAAAGGCTCAAATGTTCCAAAAAAATGCCTTAATCATCTTCCTAAACATGCAAAGTCTCAAAGATTTCATCTCAAATAGTAAACAAGCAAGTTCTAGAATTTTCCTACATCTTTCCTCAATCCAAAGATTCTACAATGCATAAACCACACCATTGAGTACAAGAAATTCAACAATCATGATCGAGTGTTCATCTTTATAAAGAACCAAAAGTAAACTCAAGAAATATCCAACTTAAGCACACACATTTTTTTTCCATAGCATAGCTTTTAGTTCCATCAAATTATATCACACTGTATTCACTCAATCTCATCGGCTATCATTATCAACTTGATTCAACAAACACTACACTCTAAACATCCTAGACACAACAACACAGTAAATAAAAGACTAACCAAATGCATACACAACTGAAACACAAAAACAACTAAAACATAAACACAACTAAAACAAACTACTCAATGTATACAAAACGAAAGTAAATCTCCTCCCCGCAACTTAATAAGAACATTGTCCACAATGGTCAAAATAAAAACAAAGGAAAAGAAACTGAGTTGACAAACTTAGATTGTGCACGATGAAGGTCCCTTGCCACCATCTTCCTCAGGTAGCCAAAATGTGGTGGCTAATATGGATTGAACTTGATAATTTATGAGTTGGGCTCGAAGTAGCATCATGACCCTATTTTTTTTTCTTTTCTCAATTTTCCCAATTCAACATTACAAATTTAACACTAAGCGACATAAATTAAAACTAATCCTAAAATAAAATAAAATACTCGAAATACTAAAATTAAAATGTTCATGATCCAAAACTTAAATAAAACTAATAAAAAAATTCCAAATAAAGGATTGGAATGCCTCCTAATGCATTGTCGTTAACGTCATTTTTCCGGATGCTGAATTCATCTTCAAATCTAACTTGGATCAAGTCCACCCCTCGAATCCTTAAGAGCCAAAGTGTCATATGAGAAAGCCCGTCTTATGATGTTGCAACTTTTTGGAGCTTTCCACCGCTCATGTAACATTCGAGTTTTCCCACTAAAGAACATTTTCACATGATTACGCATTGTTTGACTACCATCTTGAGCAATGACCTTTCTCTTGATAACTTCCACCTTACTACCGCCTCCTGTTATCACATCCAATCTATAACATGTTGGAATTTCAGTTGCAGCAAAAACATTAAATGTTACCTCTTTGTTTTGCACTCGCAACTTCAATTCCCCATTTTTGTACATCAATTAGCGCCCTTCCAGTAGCTAAAAATGGTCCCCCAAGAATAATCAAAATATTTTCATCTCCTCCATATCGAGAATAATAAAGTTTGCAGGAAAGATGGATTTGTCCACTTTTGCCAATACATCATCAATCACTCCCCGAGGATGGTTAAGTAAACGACCCACCATTTGTAGGGACATGGTAGTAGGGCGAGCTTCTCCCAATTTCAACTTGTGGAAGATCGATAGAGGCATTAGATTCACATTAGCCCCTACATCACATAAAGTCTTCGTCACCACTAAACCCCCTATAAAGCATGGAATAGTCAAACTATCAGGATCGTTAAGCTTTGGCAGTAATTTCTTTTGCAATATTGCACTGCACTCCTTAGTAAGCGCAACAGCCTCGTATTGCTCCAACTTCCTTTTTTTTTATTTTTTATAAAGTCTCCTTCAAGAATTTAAGGTAAGTTGGCATCTGCTCAAGCACTTCTGCGAAAAGGATATTGATATGCAATTTCTTCAATATCTCCAAAAACTTTCCAAACTGTCAATCTAGGTTGTTCTTGCGTAGCCTCTGTGGAAAATGAATTTTTATGCAATGATCTATACTCACTTGTGACTGCTTCTTCTCAAGGTTCTCAGTAACCTTTTCTTCCACCTTTCCTTTTATTTCAAACTCCATTTTTGGTGGAAGACTAGATTTCTCAACTGTCTCTTCCAACTCCTTACCGCTCCTCAAGGAGATTGCATTGCACTGCTCTTTAGGATTCACCTTAGGATTACTTCGATAATTTTCTTGAGCTCTGCTTTATAACAAATTTTCCAATTGACCCACTTGCATTTCAATATTTCTGATGGATGACAAAGTTTCAATCATAAATTGAGCTTGGGAGTTGGTCAAGGTCAACAGTGCAACATGTAACTCATTTGACTTCTCTTCAAGAAATAATGGCCTAGGTGGTAGTGCTAAAGGTTGAGGCATAATCTGCTGAGATTGAGGTTGCTGGCCCTGATTATTTCTCCATAAAAAATTAGGGTGATTTATCCACCATGGATTAAATGAATTGGGGAAAGGATTGTTGAATTGCCCATTAAAATTACTCATCATGTTGACTTTCTCCATAGGGATGGTGTTATTGAACTTTGTTGTCATACACTGCTCAAATTGGTGAGGACCACCACAAATTTTACACCATGTCTATAACTGAATGACATTGGTTGATATTGTAGTCTGCTACAATTTCTTAGTCAATGTTGCAACTTGAGTAGTCAAAGCAGTGATTTCATCTAATTCATGAACCACAGCTACCTTTATATTATTAGTTGTGCGCTCATCTGACCATTGATGGTTGTTTGTAGCCATATCTTCCAACAACTCATATGCTTCATTGGCATTCTTACTTATGAATGCCCCACTAGCTGCAACATCAATTATGGTACGAGTAGTACCACACGACCCATTATAAAAATTATGGACCAGCATCCACTTCTCAATACCATGATGGGGGAATTTTCTCAACAGTTCCTTAAAACACTCCCATGCATCATACAAAGACTCCACATCCATCTGATAGAAATTATTAATCTCTCCCTTCAACTTTGCTGCCTTTGAAGGAGAAAAGAACTTGGCCAGGAATTTTTGAGCTAAATCATGCTAAGTATGGATGGAATTCACCTGGAGGGAGTTCAACCAGCTCTTGGCTTTATCCCTAAGGGAGAATGGGAAAAGCCTCAACCTGATTGCATCGTCGCTCACCCCATTATACTTGAATCTTGCACATAGCTCTAGAAAATTATCTATGTTCATATGAAGATCTTCTGAGGGTAACCCACCAAATTGCACGGTGGATTGCACCATTTGTAAAATCGCCGGCTTAATCTCAAAGTTATTAGCCTCCACAGCTGGTGGTCTTATACATGCTTGCACTCCTGTAGCAATTGCGCGTACATAATCATGTAAGCTTCTCACAACGGGATTCTAAGATCATCCTTGCACCACTTCTGGCACCCCTCCATTTATCCCATCATTGTTTTGAGGATTTTCCAAAACCCCAGCTGGATGAGTCACTCTCTTGTTTCTACGATTCTATCTGCACGCTTTTTCTATCTCAGGATTAATAGGAATAAGGCTATCTCACTACATCAAAATACCCCTTTTGTGTCAGTCAAACACGTCAGTCAACACAGTTGACTGACACAGTTGACCGTGATTTAACATTTGTGGTACTTGGACACTGTCACAAATGAAAGAGTATTTGCGTCATTAGTAAAACTGACGCCGTTATTGAGGATCGTTTTGCGTTAGTGGCTTGCTGACACTGTTAAGAGCATTTGCGTCAGTGGGGCACTGTCACAAACCTCATCGTTTGTGTCAGTGCCCCACTGACACAAATGCATTTATATTAAAAAAAATCTGGGCTGAAACCCGACTGTTAAGAGCATTTGCGTCAATGGGGAACTGTCACAAACCTTGTCATTTGCGTCAGTGCTCCACTTACACAAATGCATTATATTAAAAAAATCTGGGTTGAAGCCCATTTCATTTCTAAGCTAATTTTTTTTATTTCTAACCTAATCTCAGCCGCCTCTCTCACTTCTCTTTATCTTAGGCTCTATTTTTTCTCTCATTTTCTCATCTTTCTTCTCTCTTGGCCTCTCTATACCTCATGGCCTCTCTCTCTCTCACTTACAGTGAACATAAAACGACGGCAATGGCAGGGTTCAGGGATCTTGGCCACGGCGGGGCTCAACGACGAAGGGGATCAGGGGTCTTGGCGACAGCGACGCTTGGGACTTATAGTGGGGGTACGTATCTCTTAATATCTATCTCTATTTGTGTATTCTGAGATCAAGGGGTTATGGAGGTTAGGGTCGAATCATATTAACATTTTGTTTCTAATCATGTTAACATTTTTTCTTTTCTTTTTTTTTTCTTGCCTTTGCTTGGGTTTCGTTTTGCAGGAGGTTCTTGGTATTGGTGGTGGTTCTTCAGATTTACTTTTTAAATCTAGGTTTTGAGATTTGATTTAATTTGTTTTTTAAATTAAGGTAGTTTGCGTCAGTTGGACACTGCCACAAACAAAGCAATTGTGACAGTGCAGAACTTTCACAAATCCTATCATTTGCGTCAGTTACCAACTGTCACAAATGCTCTGTTTGTGACAGTGCCTAACTGACGCAAATGCTAGAGAGGTTCTCGTCATGAGATTCAGCGTCAGTTTTAAAATTAGCACAAAAAATTATTTGTGGCAATGGGAAACTAACACAAATAGCTTTTTTTTGTAGTAGTGTCTACTCCTCTTTTGCTACACATATAACAGGACTACCTGAAAAATGGTCAAGAATGCACGCAAAACAAGTTAGAAACAGTTCAAAGAACAACCAAATTAGAAATAAAATTAATTACTTTGATATTGCTAATTTTCAGTCCCCGAAAACGGTGCCAAAGACTTGTTACAGAAATTAAAGCTATGCAAGTGCACACAGTCGCAATTTGTAATAATTTTTTGGTAAGACCAAGTATCGTCCAACAAGGATTGAATTATCAATTACCATATAATTAATTCTTAGTTTCTATTTGGTTAACGAAAATTGGTTTTGTATCTTCATAATTAAAAACAATAAAGCTACTAAAAATAATGCAAGATTGTAAGAACATAGACAAGAATAAATTCCAAAGATTTAAATAATTAGGGGTTTCAATTTCATCTACAATCCCTCCTATCAATCACTAACACAATATTAAAAACTCTGTTTCTTATTAAGCTAACAAGTTGTCAAGGTATTTTATAAGCGGATTAGGAATTATAAAAGTCAATCTAATTGTGAACTTTTCTATATTTCTACGATAAAATCTACAATTAGGAGACAATGAATTCATAACCTAGATGCTACACAAATAACCTAGATACTTTCGTTCTAGATTAAACTATGTTGTTTCAATCAAAGCTTGTTTAAATTTCACTTTTCAGAATTTCAATTCAAACACAAATAGATAATGAAATAAGATGGCCAGTCACATTTCATGCATTAAAATAGATTGAGACAAGCTTAATAGGTGAAGAAGAAAAATATTAATATTTCATTAGATCATCAAAGGAGTTCAAGAGAATCCATTAAAACCCTAATAAAGACTTAGTTCATCATTGTCATTCTAAGCATAAACAACAATTAAAAATAACATAGAATTAAAAGGCAATAGAAAAAGAACTGTAGAGAGCGAATGGAGATGTTGCATGGTGTGTTCCTTGCTTCACAATTCGTCCTCCTCTTCTGTCTGATTACTCCATCCCGAAATTAGGTTTAAGAACGTAATTTTTTTTTCTTTCTTTTGCAATGCAATTTGCGGGCCACCTATTCTAGCGCCGCAACTCGTGTCTAAATTATAGCCGAGCTTCGATTAGGTGGGCTGCGACCCAACCCCTTCAGTGCCACGACCCGTGTAAATTTTTTGGGCAAACACACTCATCAGCGTCGCGGCCCTCTGTTTCTGTGCCACGACCCATGTCAAACCTCGAAACATAGGCTTTCTGCCTTGGACCTGGCCACAACTCAGCATCGTAGCGCCATGACCCTTAACAACTTCTTCAATTTTTGTGCTTCTGGTCTCGAAAATTCACCAAAGCCATAAAATTTCTTAAGGATTCATCTTTTCACAGAATCAACAACAAAAAGGCAATTTTCATAATTTTTCTGCCAATTTGCTCCAATTGTTCTTTTTCTTTATTTATAAGCTAAAACTTGAAGAAAAAAACAAGCATAATATCGCACTAAACAATAGAGAAACTTAATAAAATCTACCTAAAACACAACCTAAACATAACACAAAACTATATTCAACACTTTACTACAATCCAGTGTTCCTAACTAGGATTTTATTGATAACGACTTATAATCCCACCTGCATAACATATGTCGGGCCTAGTACACAACATAGCATACATCAGACTCCCAACCGCTAAAGCATAGGGATACTTTCTCATATCCTCTTCCTCCTGAGGTGCCTTAGGACATTGTTCCTTGGAGAGAGCGATTCCATTTCTGGTCAGTAACTGGCCTTTCTTGGAATTCTCTATAGAGAATCTTTCAAGCACCTTATCTACATAATTATCCTGAGAAAGTTCAAAGAGCTTGTTCTTCCTATCCCTTAGGAATTGGAGTCTCAGACCAAAGCTCGCCTTGCCCAAATCTTTCATTTGGAACTTTTTGGCTAACCACTTCTTCACGTTTGACAATGTCTCTACATTGTTCCCAATGAGAAAAATGTCATCAATGTAAAGAACTAAGAAAACAACCACTTTTCCTTTGATATATTTATACACACATGCTTCGTCGACATTATGTTAGCCATATTTTTTAATTGATTCATCAAAAGTGATATTCCAAGATCTAGATGCTTGCTTTAATCCATAAATGGATTTCAGCAACTTGCACACCTTTTGATCTTCCCCATTCTTTATGAATCCATCTGGTTGTACCATATAGATACTTTCATTAAGATAGCCATTCAGAAAAGCTTTCTCGACATCCATTTGCCGTCTCTCATAATCATTGGCAACCGCTATGGACAAGAGGATGTGAATGGATTTAATCATGGTTGCAAGAAAAATATTTCTTCATAGTCAAAACCTTCTCTCTGAGTGTAACCTTTGGCTAGTAGCCTTGCTTTGAAAGTCTATACTTTCTAATCTACACCTCTTTTCTTCAAGTATATCCACTTACACCCTATGGGTCTGACATCTTCAAGTGGATCCACATGTTCCCAGACAGATTGGAATACATCGATTTCATTTCTTGGTTAATGGATTCTTGCCATTTCTCCTTTTCAGGATCATCCATTGCTTCTTTAAAGGTTAATGGAATGTCCTTGTTTGTATCAAAACAAGGACATGTGCCTCATGTACGTAGCGAACGGGTTGTCACACAATCCTCCCACTAAGACATTGCATCGGGGTTGCCCTTTTAGGAATAGTGGTTTCATTGGTTTGTTGTTTATCATTTAATGATGAAGATGATTGTGATGGAATCTTATCAATTGTGAGTTCCTCCAATAATACCTTGCTCGGAGGTTTATAGTTGTGGACGCTCAATATTCCGCGCCCATAAAAGATCCCGTGAAGGCCCATTGTCCTTTGACGGCAACTTCGGATCAACTCGTCGCTCGGCCGTGCCCCAGGCGCGAGGCCCTCCTCGCACGCGCATCTCCCTGGCATCGCTCGGTGGTACCCCAGGTGTGTGGTCCGCCTCGCGCGCGCGTCTCCATGGCCTCGCTCGGCCGGGCCTCGGCACCCATGGCCCCCGAGTGGCCTCGCTATCTAGGCCCGAGTGGCCTCTCCCATGGCCCCGGAGTGGCCTCACCATCTAGGCCCGAGTGGCCTCGCCCATGGCCCCGGAGTGGCCTCACTATCTAGGCCCGAGTGGCCTCGCCCATGGCCCCAGAGTGGCCTCGGCATCTAGGCCCGAGTGGCCTCACCCATGGCCCCGGAGTGGCCTCGCCATCTAGGCCCGAGTGGCCTCGCCAAGGTAGCCCCGTCATCGAGCCTTGGCGCCCATGGCCTCATGGGGGCCACATCCGCAGCACACTCGGCCTCGCACCCCGAGCGAACCGTACCATCACATGGCCACGCGTGAGGAGGAGGGCCTCGTGAACAGCCAGAGAGCCGCGCCATCAACAGGCCTTCCAAGGGGGCCACGCGAAGGAAAGTGAGCCACGCCACCTGGTGGCCACGTGAGTGGAGCCATGCACCAAGGGAGCCGCACCACCAAGGGGGTCGCAAGGAGGGCGTCTCGCCACGCATCCTTAGACATCTATCAAGGCCACATGCCTATCGCCTATTCTGATGGGTGACGTCGGGGTGGTTCAGGCACCTCATGTCAAGGGCCCGAGACCCCCACCTCACGCCACGACCATTATACTCACCAAGGGTCACATGCCTTATACTTTGAGACCCCAATGCTTAGGGGCTCCAGTACGAGTCGAATGGAACATACTTGTACGATCTAGTACTGGGTACGGACACCTGTACCAGTGGGGATGCTAGAATAAGAGTTATGGCCCGTACGTCTACGGCCAGGAGCTAGAGCCGACACCACTACCACCTGCGCCACTATGCCTGCCACCACTCATCAAACATGGGTACGGACAAGTAGTGGAGACATCCTCCTGACACTTGCTCTTGCATTGGATGTACGACCACAACCTCTGAAGCCACTCCCCTGACATAGTACTTATGTACCATTTGGTCTCCTGGACCACCATGTATCCAAGGCCATTAGAGGCTACTATAAAATGAACTCTAACACCACCTGAAAGGGGGTTGGAAGTTTGACTGTAGCAAAGGCTCGAGAGTGAATGAAAGATTGATTGATTTCTCCATTGTTATTCTGTCATTGTTCTTGAGTTATTACTTTGATTTCTATAGCTTTTTATTGGCGATCCTTACTTGATAATTTCTTCCAACTCAACTTAGTTGACGATTTCTCACCGTCAACAATAGTTATTCATATAGTCATGTTCAAGGAAGGTCACATTTGTGGAGACAAATACATTTTGATCCTTGGGACTACAAAAATAACCGCCTCTTGTTTCTGGAGCGTAGGCAAAAAAAAATGCACACTTCAAACCTTGAATTAAGTTTCCCTGATTTAGGCCTAAGAACATGAGCAGGACAGCCCCAAATGTGGAAATGGTGCAAACTAGGTTTGTTTCCATTCAACAGTTCCAGTGGCGTTTTGCTTATGGCCTTAGATGGGACTACATTCAAAATTTAAGTCTGTGTTTGAAGTGCATATCCCTAGAATGAGAGAGGAAGTGATGAGTAGCTTAACATAGACCTAACCATGTCCAACAAGGTCATGTTTCTTCCTTCAGAAACACCATTTTGTTGTGGTGTCCCTGGTGATGTAAGTTGGGATAGAATGCCATGCTTCAGCAAGAAATATTTGAATTCTAAATCAAAATATTCTTCACCTCGATCAAATCGAAGTATCTTAAGAGTCTTACCTAACTGCTTCTCAGCTTCAACTTTGATTGGACCACATACATCGCTTTGTACAAGCTCCAAAGGTTCTTTGGCTCTATTTCCTTTTGCTAAGAAAGGATGTTTGGTCATTTTCCCTTCTAGACAAGATTCACAAACTGGAAGAGTTCCAACTCTTAGTTCTCTCAAAGGTCCATCTTTTGTTAACTGGTTTTTCCTATCTATACCTATATGACCAAGTCTAAGTGCCAAAGATATGTGTCATCCTCGTTTGAAACTTTTTGTCTTTTGTTACCTTGCAGTTTTGCTACTTTAAATAATTCTGAATTATTAAGTGTTCGTTCATTTGGTTTGAGCACATACATTTCGTTATTATGTTATGCTTGACATATATTAAAACCATTCTTCAAAGTAATAATCACATTATTACTAAAAGAAATATCAAAAAAAAAAATTCATGCAACATAGATAAAGAAACTAAATTTCTAGAAAATCCAGAAATAAAATAAACATTGTTCAAAACAAGATAATTGTTCCCAAAAATTAAACGAACCGTTCCCTTTATTCTTGCTTAAACAAGTGCTCCACTTCCAACTTGCCTCACCTCGCCATTTGCCAGCTCCCTTCATGACTCAAGTATCTGCATAGAAGAACAAACATGGTTAGTGGCTCCTAAATTTAAAATCCAGGATGACATATTGTCTTCCACTACACAAGCTTCAAGTACAAGTAAATCATATTTACCTTTCTTTTTCAGCTCGGAGAGATACTTCTTACAGTTTCTCGTCCAGTGACCTTCAACACCACAGTGGAAACATTTTCCTTTTGGTTCTTTCTTCTTGGAGTTTTTGTCATTCTTGTTCTCCATGGCTTTTGGTGCCTTCTTGCTTTTCTTAGATTTCTTTCCCTTTACTTTTTCCTTATCATTGTTCTTCTTTCTCCTCTTGGATTACTCCTCAGAGTTTGAAGGTTTCTCCTCTACCACATTTGCCTCTATCTCTTTGGTAATGGATTTATTAAGAGACTCAAATGTCTGCAATTCATTCAACAGCTGGGTCATGTTGAATTCCAACTTATTCATAATATAGTTGGTTGTGAACGCAAAAAAGGCAGGAGTGAGCGATTCCAATATGACGCTTACTTGTGTGCGTTCATCAATGACGACCCCATGTATTTTGCTTTATGCATCACGTTAATCATGTGCAAGACATGATCACGTACATAAATACCTTTCTTCATCTTAGTAGTCATGTAGGTTCTAGTAGCCTCATGTCTACTTTGATCAAATTGCTGCCCAAACATGGCCTGCACAGAATCCATTATCTCAAACGCAGTTTCCATGGGTTCATGCTTTGTTCTCAGAACATCATTCATGCTCACAAGCATGTAACACTTTGCCTTATTATTGGATTGAATCTAGACATCGTACTTGTCCTGAACATTCTTTGAGGTAGTGGCAGCGGGCTCTTCAGGACATTCCTCAGTTAGGACAAATTTATGGTTCTCATAGATTTACATAAGATTTAGGTTTGATTTCTATCTTATAAAATTATCACCATTAAGTTTTTCAAGTGAAAGTAAAGCAATTATAGGATTGCCACCATTCGATATTATTGAAATAAAATACAATATTATTAACATTTGAAAAATATCAATGTTTTGGTAAGTAAATATGATGCATGAATGCAACAATTAAAACACATAATTAAACATTTACTATTTCACGATAAAATTACCCAACAAATAAAGTGTCGCCTTAGGGTCGATCAAGTTAAATTCAGATAGTTTATAAGACAATCTTATCTTTATAATTTAAAACTTAAAATAAATCTTTATTTTCTTTTTTAAATATAAAGTATCGCTAGTTTGGTCAGGATGCAATTATCCACTGCAAAAGTTTAATTGCATCTTTGTAAGTGTAACCCATTATTTCAGAATTCATGACTTAACTTAGAGAGTGCCGCCTTAGGGTCGGTCAAGCCTAAAATACATCACTCCTTCCTATCTTCATAAGAAGCCAACCTTGATATTAATATGTCTAGAAACCTTTCTTAGGGGGACGGAAACAAAGTCGCCTCGATGCCCTATTCATATCTCACGGTGTTGTACTAATAATGGAGACCATAAGTCACATTGAGATGTTCACCTTCTCCCACTTAATATTTTGGATTAAATGTGTTTTATGAAACTAATAAATTAATTCCAAATTAATTACTAGTTTATTAATAAACCTATTGTTATCCCCAAAATTTTTGTTCAATGACGTGGCAATCGGATAGACAATTGGCAATGCTCAATTAATAAATGACACATTAATAGTCAATAAAAGTGTTATTTAAAGAGGTGAAAAGGTTGAGAATTGACCTGAGGAGTTGTGATATTACTGGTCATGAAATAAATTTAGCTGACCAGTGATGTGCCATACTCGACAAGTGGTGTGCCATGCCCGACCACTGGTGTGAATTGCCATGCTCGACCAGTGGCGTGTCATGCCCAGCCAGTAGTGTGCTTTGGCCGACCGGTGAGTTGTCTTGGCCGACCACTCACTTTGGGGGATGGATTTGGTTGGTCGATGGATCAGAATCTCAGAAGTTACCATCTAGTGACTCTTCAGTAAAGCCTCAGTAATAGCTTCAACCCAAATCATTCGCAACTGCCGCAGGAATCTCTCAAATATCATGGAATAATAAGCTATATTTTTTTAATTTGAATTTATTTATATTTTATTAATTAAATTTGGTTGGAACAACCAAGGACCCCGTCAAACGGGATATTTCTCATGTACGATCCATGAGCCTATAAATAAATGGCTCAGGGCATCATTTAGGGGGATCGGAGATTTTATACTGAAAAGAAAGCTCTCTAGTTTTGAGATTTTAGGACCATTACTTGGGGTATTCTGAGAGCATTTTCTGAGAGTTCAGTGAGAAAAACACTGTATTTTCCTACTTATACTTGAGAAACTCAGTTGACCAAGGTTCATCTGATCTTAAGTATAGGTCAAATATATCACAACTCTAAGTGGATTAGGCTATTACCAAAAAATTGGGGCTGAACCACTATAAAAATTACCTGTGTTATTTACTTTCTATTCAAGGTTTATTGTCGTTTATGCGTCTACTCGCAGTTGACCAAAATCGTGGTCAACCTTTTTAGTGCTTTCATTGAGAGCCTAAATAGAAAAAATACACTACTATCCTACCAATATGGCGCCCAAGAATACCAATATGGCATCCAAGAGGCTAGGTACATCAAAAGTGCCTGCTAGATCAAAAGGTTCTGGACCTCAGAACCATGAGACTGAGCCCAGGGTCTTTCTCGAGGAGACAACTCCAGAAGTCGAACAACTCCAGGAAGCAATAGGTGGTTTCCATGAGGAGATGAAGCAATTCAATGTTCTACATGAGTCTTTCGCTGAGGAAATGGCCAGGCAAAAGGCTGCATTAGAGCAGCAAAAATAGGAGATGGATGCCAGAAGTGAAGAGATCAGGCGGAGGCAGGAGGAGGCCGACGGGTGACATCATGAAGCTGCACTTGCTCTAGAAGCGGCTACTCAGTTGACCCAGGCCAATGCCCAAATCGCAGCACGAGGAGCAGCCACCAAGGGAGCAAGGAATAATAATGTTGATCAAGGAATCACTGGCAGAACCAATTCTCGGGGGCCAGACAGAACTTGGAGTAATCCCCCTGGTCAGGAGGATGATGGGGTCCACTCCGGAACTGCCTCGACGCAAAGGGAGAACTCTAGAACCCCTTCCAGGAGTCACCGATCAGAAACTTCTAGATCAGGCAGTCACTGGTCAAGCAATAAGAAGACTCCACCTAGGCATAATTAAACCAAGACTTCTCGAGATAAGAAAACTTCACAGTTTAAAGATGGATATGGTTATGATGAGGCTGATAGCCATCACACTGATCGATCAAAGGAGAAAGAGGGCAACGGCCCACATGGAGGAAAAAACCTCCCTGGACGTACCGAAAAGCCTCCACTACATTCCGGCCAGCAGCGTAGTGGGAGAGAGCAAGTCCCGCGCAGTAAGCCTTCTGAAAAGTCTAAGAGCACACTGTTTGATCTGTTAGGAGTACGCACTTCCCGAAAGGATCTAAGGGACGTTATCAGCGACAAGAAGAGGACCGTCTCGGTCGAAGGGCAAGATCTGAACCACCCTTCCAGTCAAGTAGAAATACTTGACGATAGTGCACCAGATGGAAATGCCCGACCAGGCAGTCAAAACCTTGGAACCCCATCAAATGCACCAGCCATCCAAGTCCAGCTTGACGCGCTAAAGGCTGTTGTGCAAGGCTTGTCAAAATGACCGTCCGGGATAGATGCGGTAGACCACCGAAGTGGCAGTCCATTTTGTGCACGAATTAGAGCAGCCCAGCCACCAGCAAAACATAAAGCACCAGTGCTGCCAGTATATACAGAAAAGGCAGATCCCATTAGACATGTTGGGAAATTTGAGGACCAAATGGAGCTGCTCGGTGTGAGTGACGATTATCATTGTAGAGTTTTCTCGACTACATTATCCGATACTGCCCATGTAACGCCCTAATTTCTCATAGATTTCCAAGAACTCAACATTGGGTTGTAATCGTAAATATTGCTCTTTTATTGAATAAATACTTTAAAAAAAACTTGAAAATAAATACATGGCCATGATTTTTCAAAAAATAACATGTGTTAATAAAATAAAATAAATAGTCCTGCGTGATCTTCCTCAACTATATGGTCCCCAACGAATACATTACGAAGCTCTTAGGTCTCACTTGCCACTGGCCTTTCTATCCTTAATTTCCTGAAATAACAACATCATAAGGAATGAGCTTCTAAGCCCAGTAAGGAAAATACAAACAAGGGTTAGTCATATAATCAAACATAACATAAATTCACAAAAGTCATACCAACACAAACCTCTAGATCATATCATAACTTAAGCCATAATTCTAAATCATAATCTAAGTCATAAGTCATAGATCATAAGTCATAAGTCATAACTATAGGTCATAGGTCATAAATCATAATCATAACTATAGGTCATATATCATAATCATAACTATAATAACAAGTAAGATATACTAAAAAGATAAGTGTTTATACAGGGGTGGCGATTAAGCCCCGGACAAAAAGTCTGTCATACACCGGACATAGTTCCGTCATAAAGTTTTGGCAACCGAGCCTACCAGACATAGTTCGTCATACATCATTGGACACCTTAGGTCCAGACACACTTACCCCTTTATTGTACCTGAAATGTTAGATCGTACAAACATAAACCATATAATAACTAGATCCTAATACTAAACTACCTAATTTTCCTTACCAAAAACTGGAATATTGGAGACAAGAGCGGGATTGGAACTTCGAGAAGAACCTTAAATTAAAGAACTCAAACACCTTGGATAAACTAGAACCGTTCTACACCTCGATATCGAAATCACACTATATCTCACTACCCAAGTGTTTATAAAGCTTAAGATGATAAAGCTTTTATCCCAAAACCCTAGTGTTTCTCTCAAGAATAATCTAAGCAGCTTGGAGACTCTGAACTGTGCTTGAAGAATGAATAAAATAGATGAGTGAAGGGTCCTATTTATAGAGTTTGAGGAGTGAAACTATCCTATTAAAAAAAATACTTAAATCCTTAAATAAACATGATTATGACAAGTGTCATGCTCTTAATGGTTCTGGAAGGTTCTAGAGTTTCTAGATCTTTCTTTTATTTAAACTTAATTAATTTCATTCTAACTATAATCCAAATTTAAATTTAAATAAAAATAGAATCCTAACTTCTGTAGAAAATATCTCTAAATTATCTTATTAATATTTTATTAAATAATTGAGGAATAATCTAACAAAAACAAAATATCTTAACCTCTAACTTCCTAAATCTCGTAACTCTAAACTCACATGTAGTAAAATCATCATAACTGGAGCTATATGATTCCAATTTAGACCATATTTATACCGTTAGAAAGCTAATTCAACTATCTACAACTTTCTAGAAATGCTATTTTTCGAAATTCATAATATAACTAGGTCAAAAATAGATCGGAAGTTACAGTACCCTAAAGTTACGAAAAAACTATTTAATTATCTAAATAACAACCTAATCCACAAATATCTTGACTAACCATAAAATAACAAACTCTAATTCCCTAGGCTTATTTTGAATTTACTAAGCCCCAAATCTTATTGGGCTTTTGGGCTTTATGTAGGCTCGATCCATAACACTTTTTAATAATATTATAATTAATTTATTCTTATGCAATCACCCCATTTTCCACAAACAAGGCTACTAATATCATAAACCTATACTATACTATAATAATCATAACTACTAAAAAAATTTAAACCTTATGTTATAATTAATATTTCTAGACTATAGGTTAAACTTATAATATCCATAACTATTACTTTGAGTATCCAACTAAATCCCGACTTGAACCAATATCCACTAAAACTAACATACTATATGCTATTACTACCTACTACTACTACTATCTAACTAAGTAAAATTTTGGGACACTATAGCCCAGGAATGGTATTGGAAATTCAAGCCAAATTCCATTACCTCTTGGGAAACTTTCAAGAAGGAGATTTGCATGTAGTTCAACGCGGCTTGGACTCCACCAGTTTATGCCAACCACTTTGCATATATCAAACAAGGAAAGGATGAGTCTCTAAAGAACTATATACAGAGGTTCATGAGAGAAGCCAACTGAGAAACTGCTATCAGAGACGAGGGGAAGATGGTTGCCATATCCTCTGGAATAACTTATCGGAGTCCTTTGTGGGATAGTATACATTGAAATCTGATTTCAACACTTCAACAATTTCTTGACCGAGCGGACAAGTATATGAAATTGGATGACGTGATCAAGAAAGAGGAGAAAGGCATAAATAATCCGGGCAGGTCAACTGACCCTCCTAAGAATGATGGAAAATGTCAAAATGGTGGAAAGAAACGTGGGAATAACGGGTCTGACCGCCATGAAGAAAAGAAGGCTAAGTTTGGTCCTAATGATAAGCCAACCAAATATGAACCTCAGTTCACTAATTACACCACTCTTTCGGCCAGCTGGGCAGAAATATATCTCGCAAGTCATCAAGAGGTTCCCTACCGGAAACCCCCACCAATCAGGAAGGAGATGAGTAAAAGAGACATGAATAATTTTTGTCATTTCCATGGAGACTATGGTCATGACACAAATGAATGCAATCATCTCATGGACGAGATAGAGTTTCTTCTCCGGTCGAGAAAGTTGAAAAAGTATCAGGCAGAGAAAATCCAAGGAGAAGGGAGCAACAACAATCTTGGGTTCAAACGACAGCGGTCTCCACCCTTACAACACGAGCCGGTGGACTTCATTTTAGACACTATATGTGGAGGTCCACACTTGGCTGGGGATAGTAATAAGGCAAGGGAAAGATATGCCCGGACACTTCGACATGAATTGCGTGCAACATCAACGTCAGAAGTCATGACTGTAGAGGAGCGGCCTCCAAAGAATCCACGGTACGAAAGTGAGTCTCTTACTTTTACGGAGGATGATGCTAGACATGTGAGGTATCCTCATAATGACCCGCTAGTCATTATAGTCCAAATTGCAAACATGAAAGTGAAGAGATGCCTAGTTGACATGGGAAGTTCTGTGGACATTATCTACAAGTCATCTTTTGAAAAGATGAAATTGTCCATCAATGACTTGAAACCATGCTCTCAAGTTATTTATGAATTTACTGGAGAAGGATTGTCACCGGTCGGAACAATCAAATTATCGGTCACAACAGGAGACACTCCTAGGCACGAGACAGTCATGACAGAGTTTTTGATAGTAGATTGTTCGTTGACTTACAATATGGTGATTGGTCGAAGCTAGGGAATGCTATAATGCTTCGGTGGTTAAGACACGGAAGAGAGCCAAGGAGAATAATATGATTATGTGTGGAGAGAGAGAAGAAGTAGTAGACGAGATGGACATCGACCAATGTAGCATTGTGGATTTAGCCGATAAGAGAAAGCTTTAAAGGTTATCAACCAGGAAAGTACTTCTAATATTAATGAGCAACAGGTCCCATCCGGTGATGAAGTCACCAAATAGGGCGTTGCCCAAAGCGAGGGAGTTGATATTGATCCTCACTTTGGGGATTTGGAGAGTGAAGTTGGACCTATGGAGGACTTAGAGGAGGTCCCGATAAATAAAAACGAACCGACCAGAGTGGTCAAAGTTGGAAAGAAGTTAAAGATGGAGGTGAGAGCACAGTTGGTAGAATTTTTGCGAAGGAATCAAGATGTCTTTGCCTGGTCTCACAAGGATATGGTGGGTGTCTCACCAACTGTGATTAGCCACATGCTCAACGTGGATGAAAACTACCCAGCAGTGCAGCAGAAGAGAAGATTGCTTGACAAGGAACGAGCCAAAGCTCTAAAGGAATAAGTCGAGCGACTGAAGGAAAATGGGTTCATAAGGGAAGCTTATTACCCCGCCTGGGTTTCTAACCCAGTATTGGTGCCTAAGTCCAATGGAAAGTGGAGGACCTATGTGGACTTCACCGATTTGAATAAAGCATGTCCCAAGGACTATTTTTCCTTGTCCGAGATAGACCAGTTGGTTGACGCAACTTCTGGTTATGAAACTTTGTCCTTCATGGACGCTTACTTTGGGTATAATAAGATAAGTGTGCACCCTCCTTACGAGGAGCATACCAGATTTCGAGCAGACATAGGATTATATTGTTATAAGGTTATGCCATTCGGCTTGAAGAACGCAAGAGCCATCTACCAGTGTTTAGCGAATGGCATGTTCTGCGACTTGATCGGCAAAAACATGGAAGTGTACATCGATGACATACTGGTCAAGTCGAAGGAAGCTGGGGGGAATGTACGAGATCTGGGGGAGTACTTTGCAATACTTAGAAAGTGCTGCATGAAGCTGAACCCCCTCAAATGCTCATTTGGAGTAAGTTCTGGAATGTTTCTAGGATTTATAGTTAACTCGCGAGGGATAGAAGTCAATCCTGAGAAGATTAAGGCACTCATGGAAATGAAGTCTCCAACTAGAACCAAAGATGTACAGAGTTTTACTGGGCGGATTGCTGCTCTAAGTAGGTTTGTTTCCAAATCAACGGACACGTGTGTCCCATTTTTTAACTTACTAAGAGGAAGCAAGAAATTTGACTGGACAAAAGATTGCGAGCAAGCATTCCAAGCTATAAAAAAACATTTGGCTCAGCCTCCAGTTTTTTCGAAGCCCATAGATGGAGATGACCTTTGTAGAGTCCAAGAACTTTACTTAGCTAGTTAGATAGTAGTATAATAGTAATAATAGTATTATCTTTATGACTGTGGATTTTTGGTTCAGACCGAGATTTATTTGGACACTCATAGTAATACTTGTAGATTTTCTAAGTTTAACCTATAGTTTAAGAATATTAATTTTAACCTAAGGTTTGATTAATATGACTGATATTGAGGCGGAATGGATTCAAAGAGCCGAGAGTTTCGATTCGAGGATGAAGTCTTTACTTATGTTTTTATGTGTATTTTTCCGCACTTACTTATGTAATATCTTTTAATTACAATTATGTTATGTTTTGATTTTAAAACAATGGGATCCCATATCCGAACTTAAATTTTATGTAAGTTTAACCTTTATTTTTACAAGTTTTTAATAAAGTTATGATCTTTTCACTTGTAAGTTCTATTAAAGATTAGGGTCTATGTGTAGTTTTCATTAATGATCCAAAGTCTAGAGTAGTTGGGTCATTACAACCTTTTCATTTATTTGGCAGTCACGGAACATGCCTTCAGTGCTACTCTAATATGAGAGGAAGATAAGGTGCAGCATCTAGTCTACTATGTCAGTAAACAGTTGGTAGGATCAGAGTCAAGGTACCCTATGATCGAGAAGTTAAAATACTGTTTAGTGCTTGCGTCTCGCAAATTACAGCCATACTTCCAGGCACATCCCATAAAGGTGCTTACCGGCCAGCCCTTACGCCAAGTTTTACAAAAACCAGAAGCTTCTAGTCATTTACTTAAATGGGCTATCAAATTCGGCCAATTCGAGATCAAGTAGCAACCCCGATCGGCCATCAAAGGACAAGCTCTAGCAGACTTCATTGTTGAATGCACCAGAATTCCTGATATCCCCGACGAGACAGAAAATGTAGCTGGGCAGAGAAAAGTTTTTCCTACCTGGCTACTTTATGTAGACAGATCTTTGAATGAACGTCATGTAGGGGTCGGACTTATATTGATCACACCACAACAACATCGAATTCACTGCGCGTTAAGGTTCGAATTCAATGCCTCCAATGATGAGGCAGAATATGAAGCCTTGTTAGCAGGATTACGATTGGCCAGAGATGTACATGCCCGGTCGGTTGAAGTTAATAGTGATTCTTAGCTGGTGGTTTATCAAATTTTGGGAGAATATCAGGCGAGAGGTTTGCGTATGGTTGCATACTTAAATAAAGCTAAGGACTTGCTAGCACAATTTGAAGAGTACACGATTAAGTTGGTGCCACGAGAGTAGAACTCCAACATGGACGCCTTGGAAAAATTAGCCAGTGCAAAAGATGTTGACACTCTGAATATAGTACCAGTTGAATACTTAGCAAACCCAAGTATTACTGAGTAGGAAATAATGCCAATTATTGTAACTGATACTTGGATGACACCCATCATCACGTATCTCGAGCAAGGGACCTTACCCGATAACCGCAATGATTCCAAGAGGATAATGAGACAGGCTGCTCGGTATGTCATGATGGAGGGGGTGTTATATAGAAGAGGGTACTCTATGCCACTACTCAGGTGTGTGACGCCCGACCAGTCGAAGAGCCTGTTAGTCGAAGTACACGAGGGATTTTGTGGAGATCACACTGGGAAGCAAAGTCTATCTAAAAATATTTTGCGACAAGGATTTTTCTGGCCTACAATGAATGAGGACTCCATGGAATATGTGAAGAAATGCAATAAGTGTCAGAGATTTTCTAAGATACCCAGAGCACTTCCAAATATTTTAAAACAAATGAAAAGTCCCTGGCCCTTTGCACTATGGGGAATTGATCTGATCGGGAGGCTACCTAAAGGAAAAGGAGGAGTGCAGTTCGCAGTAGTTGCTGTGGATTATTTCACTAAGTGGACTGAAGTTGAACCATTAGCCACAATCACGTCAAAGAAAGTGATAGATTTTGTGGTGAAAAATATCATATGTCGCTATGGCCTACCAAAAAAGATAGTGTCTGATAATGGTACACAGTTTCATAATGATCTATTTACTGATTTTTGTGCTAGGCATTGCATCACGAAGAGCTTCTCCTCAGTGGCCCATCCACAGGCGAATGGGTAGGTAGAAGTGGTAAACAAAACATTGAAAGACACCCTAAAGAAGCGACTCGAGCAAGCTAAAGGATGTTGGGTAGAAGAATTACCAAAGGTTCTCTAGCCGTACAGCACCACTACTTGGACAGCAATTGGCCATACTCCTTTTTCCTTGGCGTATGGTTATGAAGCTATGATGCTGGTCGAGATCAACCCCCGTCCCATCAGAGAAGCACTTACAACTAGAACGAGAACAATCAATTACTGGCTGAATCTTTGGATTTTATTGAGGAAAATCGAGAAAAGGCAAGCATGAGAGTTGCTGCTCATCAACAAAAGGTGGCCCACTATTTCAATTCCAGAGTTAAAGATCGAAAGTTCCAGGTTGGAGGTTTAGTTCTCAGAAGAGTGTTCACCAAAGACTCAGGAGCTGGAGTGCTGGGACCAAATTGGGAAGGACCATATCAGATCGAGCAAGTCTTGCCTCCTGACACTTATAAACTTTCTAGGCTAAATGGTGAGTTGATCAGAAACTACTGGAATGGCGAGCACCTTAGGAAATATTATCAATAAATACCACTTGCACAGTGGTAGCTTAGATTCAAGTGTTTTACTTGTTATTTAAGTATGTTTATGATCTGGTTATTTGCTAACCAATCATTTGTTCTAATTTTTTTTTTTTTGAATGAGACTCATTATTAGATACATTTTGTCCTTTTCAAATTGATGAGTAATAAAAGAGACTATGCGCAACATGGTTGATTCTTGCTACAAAAATGCATATGTGTTAATTATTCGAACAGTGTTTAACTGATCAGTAAAATCGGGCAATGTTCAACTGCTCAGTGTGTTCAAATAGTGTTCAACTGCTTGAATATTTTCTTTATATTCAATGTGTTTCACGAGTAATAATTGCTCGAACAGATTCGATCAAGTAGCAAGTGAGCAAGGATCTTACAACCCTCGATCACTTGGGGGGCACATGGGGTATACTGGTAATTAATTCAACACAAGCAATGAGAGCACAAATTAATATATACTTTTTAGGCTGACTTGTAAGTTTTCGAAGTCGAAAAGGCCATTGACCTAACTTGTTTATCAAAGCTTAACTAACTTGGCATCTTACAAAATTCCACCAAGTTAAAAGCAAATATTCGTGTGAAATTAAACATAGCTCATGAAATGTTAGAGCAATAAGAGTTAGAGAAATTATACTTAGCAGGGACTTATGAAATATTTGTCATTTCTAAGTTAGAAAACTAAGTACTCATGCGAAAAATTCATGGCATAGATAAAAAATACTTTACTATTCACAAAAGACTTAGGATGTCAAACAGCTCGGTCGTACGAGCAAAATATAAAAGTTACTGAGCAGTAATTGTCTCAACAAAAGTATATGCAAACTAAGTAAATTGCTGGCCAGATATAAAGTTTCTACTGGTCGGGTGGGAAGCCCTCTGGTCGGCTAGAGCATGTTTACTGGTCAGGTAAACTAGCATTTGGTAGGTTAACACCATCATTAGCGTCTGGAACCTCCTCTAATCGGAATGATAGAGCATGAGAAGCAGGCACAACACCAGCTAGATTAGCTGCCTTCTCAGCAGCCTTGGCTTCACATTTGGCAAGCTCTCCCACCCTTGCCTCTTCTGAGAGAAAGTCAAGGTTGAGAGGCTTGTTTATCTTCCATATCTAATAGAAGCAGTTGAAACATATTTCTTCAAAATGGGCAAGATCAGCTTCTTTGTCTTGTTTCAACTCTTCATTCTCATGAGTCATTTTTTCTAGTTGGTTGGTCAATGTCATGTTGGCTTGGATCTGTTTTTTATTTTCATCAGCCAACTCCTTTAAAGATCCATCCCGCTCGGCAATTTTCTTCTCTGCCTGCTCAGCCTTGGATTGAAGATCTTTCTCAGAGTTAGTCAAAGTTTCAATTTTAGCTTGGACTTCGACCAACTGATCATTCAAGACCTTGATCAACTCTTTATAGTCGACTGCTCAACGTTGGGCATGGCTAACAGTGATAAGGCTCTGGAATAAATAACCAGGAAATATTAAAATACGAGTGATCAATAATAAAGTAAATGTTTTTGATAAGATGCTTACACTCATAATTTGAGCAAGGCCTTTGTGGAGGACAACTTCGACGCTTTGTCGAGGTAGAGTCTCGAAGGTCTGAGTTGTAGTTGCATGGTGAAGAGTATGGTCTAGTAACTCTTTGTCATATTCACCAACGACACGAAGAGGCTCACTTAAGCAAGTTGACCGGGTAGTCTGTAGACTAGCAGAAAAGGGAATTGACGAAGGAGCCAAGCGTGGGAGAATGACTGATTGGTCGGATGATTTTCCCTGGCTATGTGGCATAGTCTTTATAACCTTGCTCGAAGGAGTTGAGTTGCTACCTTCACCAGTCTTCCTCTTTTGGGCAGAGGGGGTGTTGAATTGCTCGAACATGGTCAGATCTGCATAAAAGTGAAGCAAAAGATGGGTTAGTAGAAACAATAAATGAACATGGGTAAAAACTAAATTGAATAGATTCATCAAAAAATCCAATTACGATTACTGTCAGCAAAACCTGAGTTCAGAATTTCGTTAAAAAACTCGTCTTCGTCCTCCGACGATGAGCTGTCTTCTCTAAAGAGCTCGATACTTTTTCCTTTGCCAGGCCTGACGAGGAAGGCGGATCGGTGAGGATTATCATAAGGAGGCTCTCTAATAATGGGACCACCTGGTTGGCGTGGATGGGGGGGTGGAACTAGAGAAAACTGGTCGGTCACTACTTCAGTGTCGGCATTGGACTGATTAGTCATGTCTGCTTCATTAGTCGTACTACCCACAACAATATCTTGATTGTTCAGTAACAATCCCACCAGTCAGAGATTCTCCAAGGAGACTAACTGTTCAATGTCCTTTTCATCTAGAGGCATGTTGGCAAGTTCTTCTGCTCGAGCATACTTTTCCCTGGTTGGGAGAGGTTGATCAAAAGGGCCAGCATGTGCGAAAGCCAGGTTGTTGGCTTTAATGTCTGTAGTTAGGAAGTATTCCGTGTAATACTTCCCAGGATTCGATTTATGAGCTATACCATGAAGGTACTTAACCCCTTTTTTCCAATGAAAGAGGTAGAAAAAACCTGTATTCTTGTGGCTGGGCTTAGTCCTAAAATCGAACAAATAATGTACCTCATGAGGAATAGGTGGGTTCCAACCCTGGAAGTGGTAGAGAATGTATAGAGCAGACATGGCTTGTACACCATTTGGAGCAATCTAGAAGGGAGACACATTGAAGTAATTTGTTATTGATCTGAAGAAATGATGCAGAGAGATTGTGGCTCCTACATATATATGATACTTAGACCAGGCACAATAGGCTCCACCAGAATTATTGACTCTTTGGTCAGGGTGTGGACATAACACATTCACTCCTTTGAGACCCAAAGTCTCGATATGCTTATCAAACATTTTGGAATGTAGCTTAGAGGGTTTAGCTACAAACCAGGAAGGCACACTCTCTTCTTTGTTCCTCAACCTACGTGTAGCAGTTTGTTGGATTTCTGTGGCAAATGTTTGGGTAACCTTTCTCCTAGGTTTTCCAGTTTTTCGAGCTTGACAATGGGGTTTTGAAGAAGCTTCAATCTCGGCTTCTCCTAATAAATTTTCTCCCAAACAGGGTACTCGTTCTACCATCTTTTGTGTTACTCTACGAGCAACCTGGGGATCTTGTTCTTGAGGGAGTTGATTAGACTTCTTCACCCTCATCGGTTGGTGCTGGTGTTTTTGCTTAAGGAACTGATCTTCTTGAAGAAAATATAAGGCTGACTGCGGAAGGATTTTCTTGAGACAACGGAGATGGTCTTCAGGAGTTCGTCTACTTAGGGATTTGGAATAAGAATCACTGCTCGAAAAAGTGTCCCTTGAAGCGGGAACTGAGGAATCGGAGTCTGTTTGGATGTCACCTCCCCTAGTCAAAGCGATTCATCTACAAAAGATAAGGGGAGGTGAGTAAACCAAACATAAAGTGAATGAAAAACAAAAAATATATACACTACTCTGCGAAAACAATTTCTTTGAGAAGATAAATCAATTTTCCCCAAAGAAAGACATTTTGTGAAAAAATGGTAATTTTGAGAGATTGAAATAGATAATTCCGAATGTTGAAGGACTAGGGCCTAAGGTGATGTAGCGTCCCAAATTTTCTAATAAGGCTTAGGGCCCTGATTAGCGTGCCTGGAGGGCAAAAAGTGATTTATTATTATAATATGTGAATTTGATGAGTATGTGATTAGAAATGCATGTTTAGGTGAATTAAATATGCATGTGAGTCTCGTTTGGTTATTAGGGGCATGTTTGTAATTTTAGCTCGTTGAGGGGATAAATGTGATTATTATGATATATTTGTGATATATCTGTGTTGCACAATCCGAGACAGTCCTAGGGAGCAGTTAGCTAGAAAGTCACAACGGGGTCGAAAATCCGACTCGGGGCGAGTTTAGGGGTATTTCGAGTATTGGACGTTTTACGGGGTTACCGAGTTATGGAAATAAATATTTGGAGATATATTTGAAGTTAAAGTGTCTAGGAGGGAATATTGGGGAAATTTACCATTTTGCCCTCAGGGACGATTTTGGCACCTCGAGCGTTTGAGGTAACCTTAGAGACTAAGTTAAGTAAAACAAAACATAGGAAACACTCAGAATTTTCTAAACTGACCCAAACCTCTCTTCTTTCTCTCTTGTTTTCTCTCAACCTTACCAAGGGAATTTTGAAGATCAAGCTCGGAGATGGAGCTCTAAAACTTGGGGATTAGCTCAGTATCAATTTGTGGGTTCAAGCAGAGGCTAAGGTGAACTCTAAATTGTGATTCTAGTTATTTAATTCAGTGGATATTAGCTGGGTTTTTAGTTTTCTTGAAGCTTTGAAGTGGGAGATTGGAATTAGAGTATGATGAGTTTTTAAGCAGGATTTTGTTAGGTTTTGATGCTGAGACTGTTCTAGGACTTCTGTGATAAATGAATTAGATTGCTAGGTTGATTTTAGGGGTAATTGGCTTGGTTTTGGTAGAGAAAATGGAGGATTTTCTGGTTCGAAGGGTCGGGTCGCGGCATTGTTCTTGTTGAGTCGCGGCCCTTTAAACATTTGGGCACCCTGAAAGTAAGGGCGCGCCGCGGTGCTCTACAGTCAAGGTCGTGGCATGGGTCCTTGGGGCCGCAGTGCTTAGTGGGTTTTTGGACCCCAAGGAGGTTTTAGGCTCGGGAATCCAAAATTTAAGGCTAGGGATGGATTTTATCACCCGGATTGATAGAATTCAAGATCCCGGAGACAAGAATTATGATCCAAAGTTATTTAATGGATTAGAACTTGATGGGTGGATATTGTTGATGCGTTGTGACTAGGGTTTCAGTGAGGCTCAGACTAGGGGACTGTGCTCAGACATCGATGCTTGGAAAGCTCAGGACACAAGTATGAAAACTGTTGTACCCATAGAGCAGGGCAAGGCCATATAGTTTGTGTTGCAAGGCACGGCCCTATATGAATGTATTGCAGGGCGTAGCCCCATTGATTATGTTTATATGTGTTTAAGTAGTTATTTAATTATGCTATGTGTGCATATATGTGAATGAACGGGAAGAGCTGGGAACGGCGAAGGCCGAGAATGGCGAGGGCGGGGAATGGCAAAGGCCGAGTATGGCAAGGGGCCGGGAGCAGCGTTAAGCACACAGAGTGCGAGTTGCCATGGTGAGACCCTATAGGATACCTGAGATATCCTCATGGCGTAGACCGCAATCCCAGGGCCTGGTAAAGTACCTGGGACGGCATGGTCGTATGTGTTTAACCTGTTGGCGGTTTGAGAATATGTTGAATATAAGATATGCATATGTTATTTGCTTGTGTGGAGTTTTCTTGCTGGGCTTCGGCTCACGGGTGCTCTATGATGCAGGTAAGGGCAATGGGAAAGTTGACCAACCATGAGTACAGAGAGTGTGAGGCGATGCGTACATGTTTGGTCTGCCTGGCTGCCACGGCCAGGGGTATTTTTGGGAGATGCTTGTATTAAACCTAGTTTTGTCGCTTAGTCGACTTTAATTATATTTTTGAGTTGTAAATATTTCTAAACAGTATTTTGGGATCCCAAATGTCAAACGCTTTATAATTTTCAATGAATGGATGTGTTTCAAATGATGTGGCTTTGTTTATGGTTTAACTACACTTTTGTCTTAAAACCTCGATTAGCGAGTCAATTGCACGTTTTAAACTCACTTAGTAACGACTCTAAGGAAGTAGGGCATTACAACTTGGTATCAGAGTGAGCCAAGGTTTATGGTTCCTGGAGATTGAGCAAACATGTATGCTCACTGTTAGTGACAAGCTCGACTCAGGGTTGGTTGGTAATGATTGAAATATATGTCTGATTATGTGCTTAAATGCCCTGTTTTCCTGCTTATTTTATATAGAGCATGATGAATGAGTTAACATATGCATGATGTCAGGGCATGGCCCGTTGAGTGTTATATGCTATTTGTATGCTATGTGGATTGTTGTTATGGTTGACTGATGTAAATTGGGAGGTGGTTTTGGATGTTGTTATCATGCCTGATGAGCGGCGTCGTTGATTTCAGGCATATTTTTGAGATGCCTCGACAATCATCGAGACTCCACGGCAGTAGGGCCGAGGATGACAACCAGGGTCAGGACCCTCCACCTACCCCACAGAATTGGCGACAGATGTTTACCGAAATGGAAGCAAGACTCCAACAAACAGAGGAAGAACTTCGGCAATTGAGGCAACAGGCCCCTTCTCAGGCCACTGGGTTGTCAGTTCAGCAGGTTGTGGCTTCAGTTCCGGTTCAGCCTGCTGTGGAGAACAGGTGGGAACCTTTGTATGAGAGGTTCAAGAAGCAGCATCCTCCCACCTTCGAGGGTGGACCAATCCACTGCAGGCAGAGCAGTGGATGAATATGATTTCTACCATCTTGGATTTTATGAGGGTGGAAGGGAACGAGAGGGTAGCTTGTTCCAGCTACATGTTCAGAGAGGATGCCCACATCTGGTGGGATGTAGTGATTCAGAGGAGGAATGTGGCAGTTATGACTTGGGAAGAGTTCAGAAACATCTTCAATGAGAAATACTACAGTGTTGCAGTCCGAGCTGCGAAGGTTGACGAGTTCATCAACCTGACTCAGAACTGGTTGACAGTTACTGAGTATGCTTTGAGATTTGGCCGGTTGGCAAAGTTTGCGCCAGATTTAGTGCCGACGGATGCGGCAAGAAGGGATATATTTGTGCGGGGATTGAACATTATGATCGTCCGTGATGTGAAGATCACTTTGGATCTAGAGACTACAACTTATGCCCAGGTTGTGGACAAAGCCCTTATAGCTGAGCGGGGCCGAGGATCAGATATGGAGAAAAAGAATTGTTAGGCGCGATGCCAGGAGGATGGTGCCTCCTTTTATTGGATCTAGCTGGGGTAGTGGCTCCAATGAGCAGAAGAGAAAGGCCCCATATTCTTTTGTTCCTCTTAGTTCGGGTAGGAGAGCATAGTTTTGGCAGCCGTCAGGGCGGAGGTGACAACTGGAGGAGTTTTCCAGTGTGCCACGGTGTAGACAACGACATCAGGGTGAGTGCAGGATCAGGGCTTGCTTTATCTGTGGGAGTGTCAACCATCTGAAGAAGGACTGCCCACAAGCCAGGAAAGAGGAGCCAAAGTAGGGCGATAGTCTCGCTCCTGCCAGAGTGTTCACCTTGACTTAGACTGAGGCGGAAGCTAGCCCCTCAGTTATGACAGATCAGATTTCTAGTGCTGGATCTTCTTATACTGCATTGATTGATTCGGGAGCTACTCATTCATTTATGTCTGCTAGAGTGATAGATGAGTTGTGTAGACCTAGTGTTTTGTATGCTAAAACTTTGTTGCCAACTGGGGAACTTGTAGTCTCTAGGAGTTGGATTAGAGCATTGCCAGTAGAGATAGATGGTAGGGAGTTGTCTGTTGATCTGATTGAGCTAGTGATGGATGACTTTGATATGATTCTAGGGATGGATTGGTTATCGAAGTATGGGGCAACGATTGACTGCAAGCGCAGGATTGTGACTTTTGAACCAGAGGGGAGGTACCCTTTGTATTTGTGGGGACAGTTAGTGGACCGCGAGTACCTATGATTTCAGCACTGAAGGCTAGAGATCTGATGCAGGAAGGTTGCATAGGATTCCTAGCAAACATTGTGGATACCTCTAGGGTTGTGTCGGTTGGACCGGGTGAGACCAGATTGGTATGTGAGTTTCCAGATTTATTTCCAGCAGACCTGCCAGGGTTGCCGCCATAGCGGGAGATTGAATTTGTTATAGAGTTAGCACTAGGGGCGGAGCCAGTATCTAAGACAAATACAGAATGGCTCCAGTAGAGTTGAAGATTCAGTTGCGGGAGAACTGGATTTAGGGTTCATCAGACTGAGTTTCTCGCCATGGGGTGCTCCAGTGTTGTTCGACAAGAAGAAGGATGGATCTCTTAGGATGTGTATTGACTACAGGGAGCTGAACAAGTTGACCATTGAGAACAGGTATCCACTGCCTAGGTTCGACGATTTATTTGACCAACTACAGGAAAAGACAGTGTTTTCCAAGATTGATCTTCGGTCAAGATACCATCAGTTAAGGATCAAAGAATAGGAAATACCAAAGACCACTTTCTGCACGAGGTATGGACATTATGAATTCCTGGTTATGTTCTTTGGATTAACTAATGCCCCAGCAACTTTTATGGACATGATGAATATGGTTTTCAGGGACTATCTGGACAAGTTTGTGATTGTGTTCATCGACAACATTCTGGTGTACTCTCAGTCAGAGACAGAGCATGAGCAGCATCTACGTTTGGTATTGCAGCGGTTGAGGGAGCATAGGTTGTATGCTAAGTTCAGCAAGTGCGAGTTTTGGCTACCGCAAGTCACATTTATGGGCCATATTGTCAGTAAGGAGGGGATTCTAGTTAGCCCAAGTAAGATTGAGGCAGTGAGAGATTGGCCTAGACCGAGCAGTGTTCCTGAAGTTAGGAGTTTTCTGGGATTGGCAGGATATTATCGGTGGTTTGTTGAGGGGTTCTCCAGAATAGCTACGCCGTTGACAGAATTGACAAGGAAGAAGACTAAGTATGTTTGGACGGATAGATGTGAGAACAGTTTTAAGGAATTGAAGCAGTGTCTGATCACCGCTCCAGTGTTGAGTTTGCCGACAGACAATGAGAAGTTTGTGGTTTATTGTGATGCTTCCAGACAGGGTTTAGGGTGTGTGATGATGCAATCCGAAAAGGTGATAGCCTATGCATCGAGACAGTTAAAGGAGTATGAGCAGAGATATCCCACGCATGATCTCGAGTTGCCAGCGGTGGTATTTGCACTTAAGGTTTGGAGACATTTTCTGTATGGTGAGAAGTACGAGATTTACACCGACCATAAGAGTTTGAAGTACTTCTTTACTCAGAAGGATCTGAATATGCGTCAGAGACGGTGGTTAGAGATGGTAAAGGATTATGATTGTGATATCCTATATCATCCTGGGAAGGCTAATGTAGTGGTTGATGCATTGAGTCGGAGAGGCCCAGGACAGTTATTCAGTTCGAGATAGATATCTGATAAGCTAGTTAAGGAAATGACTAGAGCGGGTATAGAGTTGGTGGTTGGTCGATTAGCCAAAATCACTCTTTAGGCCACACTCCTTGAGAGGATTAAGGAGGCGCAGGGGAAGCATTCCCAGTTGAGAGGGAACAGAGAGAACGTCTTAGTTGGAGCGGCTAAGGACTTTTCTATCTCGAAGATGGAGATGCTGAAGTACAAGGGTCGGATCTGTGTTTCGATGGATTCTGATATCCAGTGAGAGATCTTGGATGAATCGCATACCACTCTCTATTCCTTACATCTAGGTACGACAAAGATGTACCAAGATTTGAGAGCTTTGTATTGGTGGTCGGCCATGGAGAGGGATGTGGTGGATTATGTGGCCAAGTGCTTAACGTGTCAGCAGGTTAAGGCTGAACATCAAAGGCCTGCGGGGTTACTACAGCCCCTAGGGATTCTAGAGTGGAAGTGGGAAGATATCACCATGGACTTCGTGGTTGGTTTGTCGAAGACCATGGGACAGCATGACTCAGTGTGGGTGATTGTGGATAGGTATACCAAGTCTGCCCACTTTTTACCTGTTAGGATGACTTATACTGTGGAGCAGTATTCCGAGTTATATGTGAAGGAAATTGTTCGACTTAATGGGGCTCCGAGGTCGATAGTATCCGATAGGGACCCCACCTTCACCTCCAAGTTTTGGGAGAGTCTGCAGAAGGCTATGGGCACGCAGTTGCAGTTTAGTACCGCTTATCATCCTCAGACAGATGGATAGTCTAAGAGGACGATTCAGATACTGGAAGACATGCTACGAGCCTGTGTGCTAGATTTTGGGGGATCTTGGAGCAAGTATCTCCCTTTGATTGAGTTCTCGTACAATAATAGTTATCAGGTGACTATCGGAGTGGCTCCGTATGAGATGTTGTACAAGAGGAAGTGCAGATCACCTATCCATTGGGATGAGATAGGTGAGAGAAGATATTTGGGTCCTGAGATGGTTCAGAGGACCAATGAGGCGATTGAGAAGATTAGAGCTCGAATGCTCGCCTCCCAGAGTCGCCAAAAGAGTTACTTGGACTTGAGACGCAGAAGCGTAGAGTTTCAGGTCGGTCACCATGTGTTCCTTAGGGTTTCACCTTTGAGAGGAGTGAAACGGTTTGGTGTTCGGGGCAAGCTGAGCCCTAGGTTTGTTGGACCTTTTGAGATTCTGGAACGGATTGGAGAGGTAGCTTACAGGTTGGCGATGCCTCCAGCTTTATTAGGGGTTCATGATGTTTTTCACGTATCCATGCTCCGGAAGTATGTATTAGATTCGACGTATGTCCTGAGTTATGAGAATTTGTAGCTGGACTAGGATTTATCTTATGAGGAGAAACCGGTTCAAATTCTCGACCGGAAGGATAAAGTCTTGCGGAGCATGACCATCGCCTTAGTGAAAGTGTTGTGGAGGAACAACAAGGTTGAGGAGGCAACGTGGGAACTTGAGTCTGATATGCGGGAGAGGTATCCCGAGTTGTTCAAGTAATTTCGAGGACAAAAAGGAGGGGATAGTTATAGCGTCCCAAATTTCCTAATAAGGCTTAGGGCCTTGATTAACGTGCCCAGAGGGCAATAAGTGATTTATTATTATAATATGTGAATTTGATGAGTATGTGATTAGAAATGCATGTTTAGGTGAATTAAATATGCATGTGGGCCCCGTTTGGTTATTAGGGGCATGTTTGTAATTTTAGCCCGTTGAGGGCACAAATGTGATTATTATGATATATTTGTGATATATCTGTGTTGCACGATCCGAGACAGTCCTAGGGAGCGGTTAGCTAGAAAGTCACAACGGGGTCGAAAATCCAACTCGGGGTGAGTCGAGGGGTATTTTGAGTATTGGACGTTTTACGGGGTTATCGAGTTATGGAAATAAATATTTGGAGATATATTTGAAGTTAGAGTGTTTATGAGGGAATATTGGGAAAATTTACCATTTTTCCCTCGAGGACGTTTTTGGCACCCCTAGCCTTTGAGGTAACCTTAGAGACTAAGTTAAGTAAAACAAAACATAGGAAACACTCAGAATTTTCTAAACCGACCCAAACCTCTCTTATTTCTCACTTGTTTTCTCTTAACCTTACCAAGGGAATTTTGAAGATCAAGCTAGGAGTTGGAGCTCTAAAACTTGGGGATTAGCTCAGTATCAATTTGTGGGTTCAAGCAGAGGCTAAGGTAAACTCTAAACGATGATTCTCGTTATTTAATTTTGTGGATATTAGTTGGGTTCTTAGTTTTCTTGAAGCTTTGAAGTGGGAGATTGGAATTAGAGTATGATGAGATTTTAAGCTGGATTTTGTTAGGTTTTGTTGCTGAGACTGTTCTACGAATTCTGTGATAAATGAATTGGATTGCTAGGTTGATTTTAGGGATAATTAGCTTGGTTTTGGTAGATAAAATGGAGGTTTTTCTGGGTTCGAGGGGTCAGGCCGCAGCATTGTTCTTGTTGAGCCGCATCCCTTTAGAACATTTGGGCGGCCTGAAAGTAAGGACGCACCGCGGCTATACAGTCAGGACTGCGACGCGTATGGGAAAAATTTGGAGGCTGAGCCTCTGGTTGAGGGTAGGCCGTGGCATGGGTCCTTGGGGCCGTGGCACTTAATGGGTTTTTGGACCCCCAAGGAGGTTTTAGGCTCAGGAATCCAAACGTTAAGGCTCAGGATGGATTTTATCACCCGGATTGATAGAATTCAAGGTCCCAGAGACTAGAATTATGATCCAAAGTTATTTAATGGATTAGAACTTGATAGATGGATATTGTTGATGCGTTGTGACTAGGGTTTCAGCGAGGCTCGGACTAAGGGACTGTGCTCGGGACATCGGTGCTTGGAAAGCTCGGGACACAAGTAAAAAAATTGTTGTACCCATAGAGCAAGGCAAAGTCCTATAGTTTGTGTTGCAGGGCACGACCCTATATAATTGTATTGCAGGGCGTATCCCCATTGATTATGTTTATATTTGTTTAATTATTTATTTAATTATGCTATGTGTGCATATATGTGAATGAACGGCAAGAGTCGGGAATGGCGAAGGCCGAGAACGACGAGGGTCGGGAACGGCAAGGCCGAGTACGGCAAGAGGCTGGGAGCAGCGTTAAGCACGTGGAGTGTGAGTTGCCAGGGTGAGACCCTATAGGATACTTGGGATGTCCTCACGGTGTACACCGCGAACCCAGAGCCTGGTAAAGTACCTGGGACGACATGGTCGTATGTGTTTAGCCTGTTGGCGGTTTGATTATATGTTGAATGAAAGATATGCATATGTTATTTGCTTGTGTGGAGTTTTCTTGCTGGGCTTCGGCTCACGGGTGCTCTATGGTACAGGTAAGGGCGAGGGGAAAGTTGACCAACCATGAGTACGGAGAGCGTGAGGCGATGCGTACATGTTTGACCTGCCTGGTTGCCACGGCCAGGGGTATTTTTGGGAGATGCTTGTATTAAACCTAGTTTTGTCTTTTAGTCGACTTTAATTATATTTTTTAGTTGTAAATATTTCTAAACAGTATTTTGGGATCCCAAATGTTAAATGCTTTATAATTTTCAATGAATGGATGTATTTTCAAATTATGTTGCTTTGTTTATTGTTTAACTACACTTTTGTCTTAAAACCTCGATTAGCGAGTCAATTGCACGTTTTAAACTCACTTAGTAACGTCTCTAAGGAAGTAGGGCATTACAAGTGGTGTCCGAGCATTTAGGTGTGCGTCTGAGCGGCTGTGCATTGCCACCGAGCGGCTGGGGCGCATGTCCGAGTGGAGGAGCCGCGTGCCCGAGCGGCTGGGGGAACATTCCCGAGGGGATGCGCGTCTGATGAGCTGCGTGTTCGAGTGGCTTGAGGAGCATGCCTAAGGGATGCGCGTCAAAGGGGATCCGTATCCAAGGAACTGGCGCGTTCGAGGAGATGCGCGCCCGAGATGCTGGGCACGTCCGAGGAGCTGCTATCAGAGGAGCTTGCGTGCCCCCCGAGCTGATGGGAGCATTCTCGAGGAGCTGCTGTCCGAGGAGCTGGGCATGTCTAAAGAAGCTGGTTGTCCGAGAAGCTGGCTGTCCAAAGTGCTGGAGCTTGTCCGAGGAGCAAAGATGTATGACCGAGAAGCTGGGAGACAAAACACCTGAGGGCTAAGCAAGGGTCCGATCGGCTGGGTATGGAAAAAGGAATGGGTTTGATGGGCTAAAGGGTAAAGAGCATATCATGATGTATAAACATTTTTTTCCTAATCTTGGACTATGCAAACAAGAACAAAAAGTGGAATTCTAAAAGTTCAACAAGTCTCAAGGAAATATCATATGCTCTTCTTAGACCCATGAACCCAAAACTAAAATGTGTAGTGGAAAATCATTTTATCTTTCAAGATTTCATGAAATTGAAGGAAAAATTGACTAACCCAAAGCCTAAACTACACTATATCAACCACAAAGTCTCTATTCTACAAAGATTTATCACGCAAAAAAAAATCCAAGAATATACCACAAAGAGGGTTTCGGCATGCGTGTACTCTAACAAGTTTTTATGGAATTTTGAAGTTTAAAAAAAAAAAGAGCTTAAAAATAAAGATAAAGAAGGAGAAGCTTACCCAAATGTATTGAAGAGCCTTTGGTTTCTTGAGAAAGATTGGATTTGTTTGGAGAAGTTGAAGCACCTTGGAAGTTTGTAGAGGTTTCGACCAAGGAAAATTAAGAAATTTTTTGCTTATGGAGTATTGGGCAGTCGTGGGTCTATTTAAAGTAGAGAAAGGGAGATTCACACTCACCCTGAAGACTCTTGGTATTCTCTCTCCCACGATTAGAAACGAGTAACTTCCATTTTCATGGCTGAAAAATTTAATTATACTTTTATTTGCAAAAGGTGGGAAAAATGTCAAAGGTCATTTTTGGAATTTTAGGATACTGTAATTATTAAATTTACTGTGGATCTTTACGAGTAAGAGGAAAAGTTTATCATATGAGAAAATCATATAATAAACTTGGGGGAGGGGGGAAATGTTATCCCCAAAAATTTTGTTCAATGACGTGGCAATCAGATGGACAAGTGGCAGTGCATGGTCAATAAATGTGTTATTTAAAGAGGTGAAAATGTTGAGAACTAACCTGAGGAGTTATGATATTACTGGTTAGGAAATAAATTTAGCCGACAAGTGATGTGCCATGCCCGACCAGTGGTGTGCCATGCCCGACCAGTTGTGTGATTTTCCATGACCGACCAGTGGTGTGTCATGCCCGGCCAGTAGTGTGCTTTGGCCGACGGGTGAGTTGTCTTGGCCGACCAGTCGCTTCAGGGGATGGATTTGGTCAGTCGACGGATCAGAATCTCAGAAGTTACCGTCTAGTGACTCTTCAGTAAAGCCTCAGTAACAGCTTCAACCCGAATCATTCGCAACTGCCGCGAGAATCTCTCAGATATCCCAGAATAATAAGCTATATTGTTGTAATTTGAATTTGTTTATATTTTATTAATTAAAGTTGGTTGGAACAACCAAGGACCCCGTCAAACGGGATATTTTTCATGTACGATCCATGAGCCTATAAATAAATGTGTTGACGCGGTTCTTCAGCAACAGATAATTAAGAGAAGAAGAGAAAGAGATTAGTACTTAAAAGTAGAACCGTCACAGATATGAAATCTTTGTGGAAAGAACTAGGTGACCCTAAACACGTTTTTAAGTGGTTCGAAGGTTAAAATCCTTCTACTCCACTAGTCAATATTATTGATATTCTCTGGGTAATTGGTTTACAAAGTATATAGTTCTTACAAGACTATTTTTCCAACCCCTATCAACTCCCAGGGTCTCCATATTTATAGGAGAAGGCACCTGGAAGTTGGTAGGGAGGTCATCCCGTGACCTTACCATTTGTCATATCAAGTCTGTGATATTCATGATTAATTCCTAAACCTGACACACAAGTGTGGTCTAATCAGTATGGAAGGAGATAATGGGCCGCACGGCCCAACCCGTCCGTGGGTGTCTGAATACGCACGTTCCTGCTGCGTGTCCGAGAAGTCAGGGGGATGTCGGACACGTGATGGCAGAATTATGCACGTTTATCTTGCGTGTTGACTTCCCATAGGGTTAGAGCTTCCTGAGAAGCTCGCTATCGGAGCAATCCATAACCCGAGCTGATCCATCAGTGGTCGCCGGATGTTGTTCCCAGCTCCTGGTGCAACAAGAGCGAGCTGGAAACAGGACCCCCTCGAGCTAGAAAGGGGCCCGTCCTGAAAATAGAGCCTCTGGCCTGTGGGAGCCTCGGACTAAATCATGTTTAGTCCGAGGCTCGTCCTGCTAAACAGCCCGTGGGAAAACCAGGGCGTACAAAATGGCTCATGGCATCATTTAGGGGGATCAAATATTTTAGACTGAAAAGAAAGCTCTCTAGTTTTGAGATTTTGGGACCATTACTTGGGGTATTCTGGGAGCATTTTCTAAGAGTTCAGAGAGAGAAACACTGTATTTTCCTACTTATACTTGAGAAACTCAGTTGACCAAGGTTCATCTAATCTTAATTATAGGTCAAATATATCACAACTCTAAGTGGATTAGGCTATCACCAAGGTCTACTCGCAGTTGACCAAAATCGTGGTCAACACCTATGAATCTAATTAATTACAAAATACATTTATAATTATAAAAGAGTGTGAATCTATAATTAATGTGATCTAGATAATTACTCATCATTCATCTAACTTTACTAAAAATGATTTTTACACGAAGTTGGATATCTTAAAAGCCTGTAAAATCTATTGCCTTTATTATGGTGTGAGTTGCCAAGTTTTAACTATTTCAATACTTAGTAGTTTACATGCAACTGATTTCTCCAAAGAAATTCATTTGAACAAATAGGACAATCCTAAATAATCATGATTCTATTAAGATGCATGATTAATGTGAAACACAATCAAACATCAATGAACATTTAGTAATTGACTGACATGTAATTGACTAATGCATGATTATGTTATCAATCAAACATCAATGAACATTTATTTAAATAAATACAATAAATAAATAAACAATAAATGATGAATCGAGTACTATTGGGTATTTCAAAAATTTACAACCCTTGGAAAAATTAGAAATTAAATTGCAATCTAAGCCTGTGTAGCTTTCAAGACTCTCTAAGAATGTTTCTTCTCTCCTTTAGGCCTTTTGCAAATCTTTAGGAACTTTGTTCTGCCCATCTTATTAATTAGAAATAAATTTTCTAATTAATTTATTTAATTAAAACGAACTTTTAATTAAATAAATATTTTTGTCATATTTTTAATTTAGTTGAATTTAAATAATTAAATAATCAAATTCAAATAATTACTTAAACTTAAGATCCAATCTTAACCAATTAAAATATATTTTATTTTTATAATAAAAATAAAATAAGATAATTAAACTTTTAAATTCAAATAATTTAAAATTAGTTCAATAAAAGATATTGCACAAAATTAGGATCTACGGTTTTTGGACACCAAGATTGGTGCCCTAGACCACTAGGGTCGGCGGCATATGGAGCCTCAAGGCCTCGGGATGGTGGATGTCGCATGTAGCAGGGGCGTGCACAACAAGGGCTTGGGCAGGCTAGGCACATGCAGCTGCTGGCAGACTGGGCTCGCAGGGTCGTGCGCAGGTGCGTGGGCGCGGGCCAGACAATGCGCGCGACTAGCTGGGGAGGGCTCAGGCCGCTGGCTTGGCTGGTGGCTTGGATCCTCCTCTTCTGTTGTGTGCGGATTTTTTTTTAAATTACATATTTTAAAAATAAAATTTACAAAAAAAAAAAACCATGCCCTTTATGGCTTACACAAGATCTAGAAACTCAAATTCCCAACTCAATAGCATCATATAATTAACAATTTATCATTCAACCATGCATTCAAAAAATATATCCATCCATTCAATATACATATAACAAATGCATGAAACCCACATATTATTTAATATATATATATATGTATAGACTGCTCTGGTACCAATTGTTGGTATTAAATGATCAACTCAAAGGTGCGCAGCGGAATATATGGACCCATTTTAATAAATATTAATACCAGTCAGGATCATATACATATATAAACATTAAATCACATACAAAACAGATTAGAGATTACCTCTTGTAGCCTATCAAGTGTCCTTGAGTCATTTTGTATAAAATCAACGATCTTCCTAACCAGTAATCTCAAATCTAACACCTTGATCTTCCAGACCAATCCTCAAACACACAACGACGAGTGTGGGCACGTAGGATTCAAAAAGTTTATTTATGAGATCTAGAGAGGTTTGACTGAGAGAAAATGTTTTATAATAGATTTTAGGTTTAGAGAAAAACTATCGCTTTAGAGAGAGAGTCTATATTTTTTAATCACATAAAAATAAATTAAAGCTTTCTGAAAGTCATGTACTATCAAACTTATATAAAATTATTTAATCTAATTGAATAATCTTTATTTTATTAAAATCAAATTCAAATTAAAACTAACTTGATATTTATATTTAATTATTTATTTAAATCATATTTTAAAAAAAAAATTAAATAACTTATTAAAGAAACTTATTTGAAATTCAAAATTCAAATATCAGGGATGAAAATCCCTGAGTTAAGCACCACACACTGTACTATACAGTGTGCGTCGCCCATCCCTTTTAGGGTTTCCCAAATTTTTTCATTTATTTATTTAATCAACTTTTAAGACAATATATTTTTCCCACATAAATACTAGTTAATTCAAAATTAACTTTATCTTAAAATATCAGTTTTAAAATAAATAAATAAATATCATATTCTAAATAAGATATTTATTATTCTCTCTCTTTATATTAATCCAAACAAGGTTAATATTAATTTTAACCTATAGTTTTTCAAAATAAAAACTATATAGTTAAATAATTAATTAATTCATAATTAATCAATTACCCTACAATTATCACATAATTATTTCCTTGCTCTAGAAAATTAATTCCTTTGCAATTTAGTCCTTCTCCCTACAAATCTTTCTTTTGACATCCTTACCCTTGACAGTATAGGAGAGAGGTGATCTAGGGACCATAGACCTATAATACGACGCTCCAATAAATCAGATTATTAATCAAACTCTTTAATCTAGTAATTTTATTTATTAATTTCATGATAACTCCACTATAAATATGGAATTGCACTCTAAGTATTTATAGAACTATATTTGCAGAGTTTTCTCTTGTAGTCAATTGATATAATCAATATATGTAGTTTTATCCTCCATTATTGGTTCGCTAATTAGAGTTGGTCAAAATTACCATTTTATCCTTCTAATTACCTCTTCATCCTTAAGTACCATTAATTTACTAGAGAACAATTAATCTATAATCTAATTATAGATTTGAGCTCAATAACTATTCAATTCCATAATTAACCCTTAATTAAGGGAACCAATATTTGATCCGTTGGGAAAGCATGAATTCCAATATTGTAATTCATGTTCCCAGCCATTCATGATATTGAATCTCCAAAACAAAAGTTATTAGCTTCATTATTCTAAGAGACCTTAACAAGTGAATCAAAAGATCCAATAAACACAAACAAGAGTTCATGAATACTCAGGATTTAGACTGGTCTACAAATGATCATTTATTATGATAATAAGTAAATCTTTATGTGAAACGACAAGTTTATAAAGATAATTGATTCTCATCGGTCTTGTCATATATAATCTTTATTATATACAACACATTGATTAGGATGTCTATCCACATCAGTAATCTGAATCTAGATCACTCACATCTCGTATGCTTAGCAAACCATACTAATAACCATTCATTAAAGATTTCATACTTTAATATGTTACTGACTATTTTATTCATTATATATGATTTTAATTCTCTCGTATTAATACAAGATCATTGTTGACCCTCGATTTGGCCTATGATACGGAGTCAAAAATACGACAGGAAATGTGATAACAATTAAGATTTTAATCTAATAGTAAAGAAGAAACACAAACAATTTATAGTGGTTCGGCCCCAATGAATGGTAATGATCTACGTCCACTTAGTGCTATTATTAATATTGAATCTCAATGTCATGATCAAAGAACTAGGGTTCTTGAGTTTCACAAACCTTGGGAGAATTACAATAAGACAATAGATAGTTGCACTATATGCTCTCTCTTTCAATACTCAGAAAAAAGCTTTTAAGATCAAAAGTCTCCTCCTGGAGCTATTTCATGCATATTTATAGGGTCAAGGGGGGTTACATGGGCCAATGGGCCTTAACTCTTCTTAATATCCTCATATCAAGGTAATAAAGGTGAAATAATCAACGTAGTTATTACAATATTATGACCGTTGAAGGAAATAAACCAAATCATACGACCAACCTGGTCGTATCTAATAGCTAAGCTTTGATGAAGCATAGAGGAGCTGGTCGACAGACGAACAACACCCATTCTTAATGACGCTGACACGTGTTACCCATGTGTACAAAATTCATGCCACGTCATCCGCAGCCATTTTGGGTAAACATTTGCCCCCCAAGTTTATTTTACTGCGACCAGCATAAAGTAAACTTAGGAAACTGATTCTTCGCTTACCCCACCAAATCTGTCAGATCCGCCCATGCCTTCTCGAAAAAAGTGACCACTCATGTCCAATCAAGTCTTTTCGGTTTCCCAAAAACTTGTATAACGGCTACTACAGTTCCCCATACTTTGAAAAAAGTAACTCATGATTACTTCTTTTATGGTGTCACAGTCACTATAAATAATACCCCAAATTCACATATTCACTTTTTACTTTTCACTCACCATCTCCTTTTCAAGAACTCGAAAGAACTTCGACCTTCAGAGCCCAGAAATCCCAGGAACTTTCATCGCTGATCCAAGGAACTTCCATCCGGATGTTCAAAGCTTTCGTGTTCAGACTTCACCTTTTATCTAAGTAAATTTCACGAACTCCTTAGACGTTTGAGCTGCCATGCAAAATTGTTTTTCATTTGTTTCATATTTGAGTTCTTGATTGTTCTTGATCGAAACTGTCTTGGGGTAATTGGGCATAAGGATTGACGTTTGATAGGGTAGTGAAATAATGTCTCATAGGAGTTTAGGAATTAGTTTGGTAGTCAGGATTGTAGATTTAGGGCATAAAATCGAAGTAAAAAATCAATTTTTAAGCTAGCTGAAAAACTAGGTTTTTCCCGCCCCTTCGGAGTCGAAAAAGTTTTCTCTGAAAAACTTTTTACTTCCGCTTTTAATCTGTTTCTCAAACTACTCGTAAGAAACTTTGTGTTTTTGTTGGAATGTTGTTGATCGGATAAAAGTCTAACTTCTATACGCGAGCAACGTTATCCCAACATTAACACAAATTTTTAGGCGTTAAGTTCTCATCTCCCCTTTTCTGTTCGCAGATTTTCATGCAAGATCCCTGGGGAGGTGAGAGGCCAATTGACGACGACCTGCTCACTCAACTGCTCGTGAACGAAGAAAAGTCGTCATTACTTATTCCAGACATTCCTTTTTCTCAAACTCCACCTAGAAAACCTCATTCAAACCTTTCAACCATGGGTAGAGTAAAGTCTACAGCCTAGAAAAAGAAACCAGCTAATCCCTCTTCAAATCAGCCTGCTCCTCGAGCTAAAATTCCGTCGACCAGCGGTCGAGAAAGAAATATCCCCGACCCTAGCATCCAAACTCACGCTCGGCTCTGAAACGTCGTTCAACCAAATGTTGAATGGTACGTTACCCCTCCTAGCCGAGTAACAGTTAGGATGATTGCAAACTACATTAAAAAATATGTACTTCCTGGGGTGACCCTAGTCTAACCCACCAGAGAACAAAGGGCGAATCTGCCTGGAGGTGCGTACAGTGCCTGGTTGAGGTATCACATCGAGGCAGGAGCGATCCTGCCTCTTCATCCCTTCTTCCAAGGAGTGGCCAATTATTTCGGGGTCGCTCCTTTACAAATAACCCTTAATGAATGCTTTTTGCACTCTATATCCTCTATAGCCACAAGAAATGGCCTGTCCCCACACCACATGAGGTCAACTACCTGTTCGACCTAAAATCCAACCCCAATCAAGAAAACACGGGGTTCTTCCATTTCTGCCACCAGGAAACGACGCGCACTTTTCTGAGTGATAATACATTCATATCCAACGTGGGGAAGTACCATCTAGAGTACTTTCTGACTACTGACATGGTTGCAAACAACTTGGCTTTCACACAAGGAGGTAATTTCTTAGCTCTCCTAGTCTTTTATTTCCCTTTAATTTTTCCTGCATTCCCCTTAGAGATTTAGTATATTTCAAGTCCATGGTTGCGACCAGCTCCCACTCCAGACATGGAAATCCGATCAGCGCTCTTGGCCAGCCTGACTGACGTAGAGAAGAGCGTCAAGCATCTGGTCACAGAGGCTAATCTAAGGCTGGTCGGGCTTGTGGCACCTCACCAGGATGTGAGGGAGTCAACAGCAGGAAGTGCCACTGGCGAGGAGATTCCCGAGCAGCACCCAGACGTGTCACAACCTCAAAGGAGGAGGACAACTGGAGTGACAATCAGGAAACCCTCCAGCACCCCGCGAGCTGCTGCTCCCCCTGCTCCACTGGGAAAGGGAAAGAAGAAAGCCACCGAACCCCTCGAGCCTCTCGACGAATCTTCGGATGAGAACGGTATTGATCTCTCGCTCTTAGATAGTTTGCCAATTCCATGTCACTTGTTTGACGGGGACGAAAATTTTAAGTACGCTCCCAATTTAGATTCAGACTTCTTCATGCCAGAGAATGAGTGTAACACTAGTAGAGTATATAATGTAGCGACCAGTAATGATAGCTCGAGTATTTTACTTACAATTTTCTTTGTTTCTTTTCCTGACATAACACACTCACTTGTTTGTACTATCTCACTGTTCGTGTATTTTCTTTCTTGCAGACATGGAATCCAAAAATGTGTTTGATATGTACAGTGCTCTCGAGGCTCCTAAAGCTCCTGCGAGCAAGAAGAAAGCGAGCAGGCGGCATCACAAGGAAAGCACTAAAGCGCCTCCGGCCAAGAAAACCCGTACTGCAGATCCTCCGGCAGACGGACCTTCAACAAATGTAACGCCACCTCCTTCTCCCCTCAGGCAGCAAACTCCGCCTGCTCCAGTCGGGTCGACACCTTCCCCACCGAATCCAACTAACCATACTCAGCAGGTTGCGCCTACTTCCACAGGGGGTGACATATCGAGTTGTGCCCTAAGATCGGCCAAAGACAGGATGGAAAAAATTCTGAGGCACGAGTGCTGCTGAGAATCGATGGTCGGGAGGACGTCGACCAGATCTTAACCTGCGCACTAAACAAGCTCGCAAGTGTAAGCTGTCTCTTTCTGCTGAGCCCCAATCCTTTTATATATTACAGTCAACTCTAACTTTTGTGCTGATCGCAGACAATGCTGACCGTCACTGCTGGCCGTCTCCGCTCGGGAGTTATCACCGAGCAGTCCAAGACGTCCGAGAAATGGCACGCTAAGGAGCTAAAGGTTGTCGAAGCAAAACATGCCGAGCAGCTTGAGGTGGTTTAGAAGACAAACGCAGCATTGCTCGAGGAGAAAAACAAGCTAGCTGTAGAGTTAAGGGAGAAGCAGACTGCTCTAGACAAGGCTGTCGAGTCAAGAGACCAGTTCAAGGAGTCTAACCGCATGAACTACCGCGAGGCTAAAAAGCTCTAGTAGGACCTGATTGCGATCAGACAGGAGACTGCAACGCTGGAAGGTCGTATCGAAGAACTTGAAAAAGCCAACGCCAGTAATCTGGAGAGATACAAGAATGCCACAGTCAAGTGTTTCTATGACTTCTAGAAACACAACCAGGAGGTTAGCTTCAGTTATTTTCCCGAGCGCACGAGGCATGCTGAGATAGCCCGCTGCGTTGCTCGCCTGGCGGAAGAAGAAAGAGCAAAGATGCCTGCCTCGCCTGAAATCTCCTTGGCCACTGGCGTGGAAGGGGCAGACAATGAAGCTACAACTGTCGTCGACTAGGACACCCCCCAAGATCCTCCTGCCTCGTAGTCTGCTATTTTTCTTTTATTCTTTTATCTTTTAAATACACAACCTACGGGTCGTGATGTAGAGACAATATAATTTTGATTGCTGCGCGGGCAGCTACTTTTTTCTTTTATCAAACAATTACATCCGAGCAGTTACTGCTCGTGGTGTAAAGGAATTTCTCTTGATATTATAATATTTGCATTTTATCATAACATCTGTTCACATGACCGAACCTAGCATAGTACTTTGGTTTGATTTAACAAAATACAAAATTTTGAAAAATACCCTAAGTACTCTAGCATGCTTTCACTTATTTTACTCATGTGTTTACATACCTTTCGATATGCTTTGCTTACTAGATGCCTTATATGCCCCCAAGTGATTGAGGAGCTTTAGGTTCTTAGTTACTTGCCTTGACCAAAACATGTTCGAACATTACTGCTCGGAGTAAAGGAATTAAAACGATAATACAGCAAAACAACACACATAATGAGCAAATACTTGTACTAAATACAATAATTGGCAAGAATGACTGGCTGCGCACAGTCCCTTATATTTCTCATAATATTTGGACAAAACTTTTCTGTTCAAGCAATCAATAAAATCTTACACTTATAAGCAATTAGTCACATAAAATGACCAACCCTTTTTCATAACTTGTAAAAAGTAAAATTAATACAAGCCAATTCTTTAAGAATAATTGTTCATTGATAGTACTTGCGCAGGTGTTCTTCATTCCAATAGCGAGGAACAAGATCTCCATTTAAGCGAGCAAGTTTATAGGTGCCTGGATGGAGGACTTCTTCAATCTAGTAAGGCCCTTCCCAATTAGGTCTGAGTACTCCAGCAGCCTGGTCGCGGGTGTTTAGGAAAACTCTTCTAAGTACTAGATCTCTGACATTGAATTTTCTTTCACGCACTTTAGAATTGAAATACCGGGCGACTTTTTGCTGGTACGCAGCTACTCGGAGTTGGGCTTGCTCATGCTTCTCATCGATCAAGTCCAGGGATTCCATCAATAATTGGCTGTTAGAGCCTTGATCGTACGTTATTCTGCGATGTGAGGGCGGATCTAACTCAACAAGAAACATAGCCTCATACCCATAATCCAAAGAAAATGGAGTATGGCCTGTTGCTGTTTGGTGGGAAGTTCTGTACGACCAAAGGACTTCAGGTAATTGTTCTGGCCATGCCCTCTTAGCTTCTTCCAGTCTTTTCTTCAAAGTATCCTTTAGCGTTTTATTGACTGCTTCGACTTGTCCATTTGCTTGGGGATGAGCGACTGAAGAAAAGCTCTTGATAGTCCCATGTCGTTCGCAAAAATCCGTGAATAAATCACTATCAAATTGCGTGCCGTCATCTGAGACGATTTTCCTTGGCAATTCATAGCAACAAATGATGTTTTTACCACAAAATCCAACACCTTCTTGGTCATTATGGTTGCGAGTGGCTCAGCTTCGGCCCATTTAGGGAAGTAATCAATGGCAACCACAGCATACTTGACGCCGCCCTTTCCTGTGGGCAGAGATCCGATTAAATCTATCCCCCACACTGCAAACGGCCACGGACTTTGCATCTGTTTCAGTTCATTAGGGGCTGCTCGCGGGATTTTGGAGAACCTTTGGCACTTGTCGCACCTCCGTACAAATTCCATCGAGTCTTCATTCATTGTTGGCCAGAAATACCCTTGCCTCAGGATCTTTTTGACAAGCTTTGCCCCCCAGTGTGGTCCCCACAAAAGCCTTCGTGTACCTCTTTCATCAATTCCTTGGCCTTCTCTTTCGAAATGCATCTGAGGAGTGGCATTGAGTATCCCCTTCGGTACAAGATTCCATCGACTAGGATATACCTAGCAGCCTGCCGCTGAAGGGTCCTAGCTTGGTTTATGTCTGTTGGTAACACACCTTGCATCAGATACTCTATGTATGGTGCCATCCATGTATCCGCCACCTAGATCACCAGAGTGGTCTCCTCTACTTGGATGCTTGGCACAGATAGTCGTTCAACTAGCACTATGTTCAGAGTTTCTGCCTCCTTCGCACTTGCTAACTTGGCTAAAGCATCAGCATTTGAATTCTGGTCACGAGGTACTTGCTGAAGGGTGTACTTGTCAAACTGCACTAATAGATCCTTCGTTTTGTTTAAATAAGAAACCATCTTTAAACCTCGGGCCTGATACTCTCCCATGACTTGATTTACCACCAGCTGAGAGTCACTGTAGATGTCAAGTACTTTTATATTCATGTCCCTGGCTAATCGTAACCCAGCGAGCAACGCTTCATACTCAACCTCGTTGTTGGAAGCAGTGAAGTCAAACCTGATTGCGCAGTGAAATCGATGCCCTTCAGGCGTAATCAGGATCACCCCCACCCTGCATGAGGCTCATTGGAGGAGCCGTCTGTAAATAAATTCCATGAGGGAGGTTGGTTTTGAGACTCAGGCTCTTCGGTATGCTCGCTATCTGGAAGTTCAGTGAACTCTACAATGAAGTCAGCCAGGGCTTGCCCTTTTATCGCTGCTCACGGAAAGTAAGAGATATCGAACTGCCCAAGTTCGACCGCCCATTTCAAAAATCTACACGCGGCCTCTGGCTTTTGCAGAATTTGCCGTAGAGGCTGGTCGGTCAAAACCGTGATTGGTTGAGCTTGAAAGTAAGGCCGCAACTTCCTAGAGGCCAAAATTAAGCAATAGGATAACTTTTTAATAGGTGGGTACCGCAGCTCCGCTCCAATTAGCCTTTTTCTCACATAATAAACAGCCTTCTGGACGCCTTCTTCTTCTCTTACTAAGACAGCACTAGCAGCATATTCTGTCATCGCCAAGTAGACAAACAAAGTTTCCTCATCGACTGGCTTCGATTGAATGGGTGGTTGCGCCATGTAAGTCTTCAATGCTTGGAAAGCCTGCTCGCACTCCTCCGTCCATTCAAATTTCTTGTTGCCTATAAGTAGATTAAAAAATGGAACGCACTTGTCCGTTGATTTCGAAATAAATCTACTGAGAGCAGCAATTCTTCCGGTCAAACTTTGAACATCCTTAATCTTTGCTGGTGATTTCATATCGACTAGGGCCTTGATCTTCTCGCGATTGAATTCGATTCCTCTCGAGTTTAGTATAAATCCCAAGAACTTCCCTGATCCTACCCCGAAGGAGCATTTGAGGGGATTCAGCTTCATCTGATATTTGTTCAAGACGTTGAAGCACTCTTGCAAATCCTCTAAATGCCCTTCTTCCTTCTTCGACTTAACCAGCATGTCGTCAACATAGACCTCCATGTTTGTTCCGATCATCTCCCTAAACATGTGGTTGACCAGTCGCTGGTAAGTCGCACCAGCGTTTTTCAAACTGAAGGGCATTACTTTGTAACAGTAAAGCCCGGTGTCAGTCCGAAAGCTAGTGTGATCCTCATCAGAAGGATGCATACTAATCTGATTATACCCGAAGCATGCATCCATGAAAGAGATAATCTCATGCCCTTCTGTGGCATCGACCATTTGGTCGATTCTAAGGAGCGAAAAATAATCTTTCAGGCAGGCTTTATTGAGGTCTGTGAAATCCACGCATGTTCGCCATTTGCCATTCGGCTTCGGAACTAACACAGGATTAGAGACCCACAATGGATAAAACGCTACCCTGATGAATCCATTCTCCTTCAGCTTCTCGACTTCTTCTTTTAAGGCCTTTGATCTATCTTTGTCGAGCAATCACCTTTTTTGTTGTACTGGTGGAAATTTTTTGTCTATAATAAGGACATGGCTAATGACTGCAAGGTCTATTCCAACCATGTCTTTATGCAACCAGGCAAAGACCTCCTGGTTTTGTTGTTGTCTCTAAGTTTTTACCAACTTTCACAACCCTGGTCGAATTTTCTTCATCGAGTTGGACCTCTTCAAGGTCCTCGATGGGTCCTATTTCTTCCTCAAAATCCCCAAAGCGAGGATCCAAGTCTCTAACCTCCTTTGGACAATGCCCTATTTGGTGACATTATCACCTGACTGGGCCTGAAAATCAACTGCCATTTGCAACTCCTTTCCAAGAACAACTCTCGACATACCTTTCTTCGCTTTAGTTATTGAGGCGTTGTATCATTCCCTTGCTTCCCGCTGATTTCCCAACATGCATCCTACTCCTGCGTCGGTTGGGAATTTCATGGAAAGGTGCCATATTGAAGTGACGGCTCGTAGGTCGACCAGAATTGGCCTCCCAATTACAGCATTATATGCCGAAGGACAATCAACTACTATGAAAGTAGTGAGTAATGTCCTGTTAGCAGGTGCAGTACCTGCTGTAACTAGAAGCCTAATCGACCTAGTTGGGGCAAGCCCTTCGCTGGAAAAACCATAGATGGTTTGGTTGCATGGCTCCAGGTCCTTGACGGACAGTTTCATTCTTTCCAGTGAAGACTTGTATAGGATGTTGACCAAACTTCCTATGTCAACCAACACCCTCTTCACCATCATGTTGGCAATTTGCACGTCTACGCCCAGCGGATCGGAGTGTGGGAATCGTACGTGCTGGGCATTTTCTTCAGAGAAGGTTATCAACTCCTCCTCTGTTCAAGCCTTCTTTGGTGCTCTATCCTCCACACTCATCATCTCAATGTCCTGGTCATGGCGTAGGGTTCGAGCGTATCGTTCCCTTGCCTTCCCACTGTCCCCTGCAAGGTGTAGGTCGCCGATGGTGAGTAGAGTGCCTGCCACAGGAGCTGGCTATAAAGGTGGCGAGCGTTGGTGTGCAGGCGCCTGCTCGTTGCCACCTTGAGCCTCTCGTTGAGACCCTCATGCGACTCGCACATACCTTCTTAGATGTCCCTGCCAAATCAAGAACTCAATTTCATCTTTCAACTGGTTGCATTCGTTAGTGTTGTGCCCGTAGTCATTGTGAAAACGACAAAACTTCGTCGTATCTCTCTTGGAGATATCCTTCCTTATAGGTGTGGGTCGTTTATAAGGCACGTTAGAGCTGGTAGACTTCCGCTCGACTTTCGACAAGTGTCGTGTAGTAGGTGAATCTCGGCTCGTATAGATTGCCTTTGGGGCGTTTATTCTCAGAAGCTAAGGGTTCATTGCCCGCCCGTTTTCCACCATTCCTACCATTGCCATTCCCGTTGCCCTTACCATTGCCATTGGGTTTCTCCGACCCGTTGGTGGCCTTGCCGGGTTCTTCCTTTGGCCCTTTGTCTTTAGTTGGCGATTTCCCCTCATTGGAAATCGCATCCTCGAGCTTGATATATCGATCAGCCCGATCCAAAAATTCCTGGGTACCTCTTACCCCATTATTTCTAAGGCTACTCCAGAGGGGTGAATGGCGCCTAACCCCAGCAGTTAGGGCCATCATCTTGCCTTCATCACCCACCGTCTTGGCTCTAGCTGTTGCTCGCATGAAACGCTGGACATATTCCTTTAAGGGATCTCCCTCCTTCTGGCGTATCTCAACTAGCTGGTTGGCCTCTGTGGGGTGTACACGACCTGCATAGAATTGTCCGTAAAATTCCTTCACGAACATCTCCCAAGATACTATACTAGCAGGAGAGAACTTAAAGAACCACTCCTGAGCGGTGTCAGATGGTATCACGGGGAAGATCCTGCAGCGGGCATCTTCTGACACTTTCTGTATATCCATTTGTATCTCAAATTTATTAACGCGAGATACTGGGTCTCCGTACCCATCAAAGTTTGGCAGTGTCGGCATCTTAAATTTACTGGGGGTTTCAGTGGCTGCAATCCTCTGTACAAAGGGAGTGCCCCTCCTCCTATCATACTCTATGTGGGACGTTCGTCCCCCGACTAGCTGTTGTACTACCTGGTTCAGAACATCAATCTGAGCCTGAACCGCTTCTGGGACCGCAGGGGTGACCAGTGTCGGGGGAGCGTACTCATCATGCCTTTCACGGTGGTCATTGAGTACGTCCCTTAAATCGTCATCCTTGTGTCTCTGCTCGCTGACTCCTAGCAGATCAAAGACGTTCTTCTGTCTGGGTTTCCCCCCAGCGTTATGGCTAGCTGGCCTATTTTCTCTAGGCGGGGGGCTTCTACCTCCACCTCTTTCCTCATTTCTCCAACCAGCATTCCCTCTGCCAGAGTCAGCTTCATTATAATCGTAGCCGTCTCTAAACTGGGGCAAACTACGGCGTGACCGACTGTTCACGCTATTTCCTCCTCGAGATGGAATTTCCCGAGCACCAGGGGGGCCTGCACTGGTCGTTGGGTCCACGTGCATTGTTATGCCATGGGGGGGCCCTGACCGCAGAGCCAGACTCGTTGTTCCTTCTATTGGCAGAAGGACGTTGTCCCCTGCTCGGTGGATTCGGCTCTTTATCCCCTGGGCGTCTAGGGCTGCGGGGCGGCTGCCCGGCCCTATTCTGCCTCTGGCGCTGGGGATTGCCTCAACCAGCCTGAGATGGAGGCTATGGCTCAGGATCCCTAGCTGGGACGTCATCCTGAGCCACAGGTGGCTGCTCCGGCCTTTGAGGGCTTGCTGGCTGGAGCGGAGGACTAGGATTGGGAGCTCTCTGAGGCGGCACACTCGGTGGCTAATCTGGCTGAGAGGATGGCACAGCCTGACTCCGAGCTAATTGGATGGCTGCGTCGAGAGCGGCCATGGCATCCCTTTGCCGACAGTCCATGTCCGCTTACCGCTCACTCAACTCCTGACGCTGGGGTTCAATTTCTCTCTGCTGCAGCGCCATTGTCTCCGCAGCATTCTCCTGGTTGGCCCTCAGATTAGCCAACTCGTCCTGCAACACCCCTAGTGTTGCCCTCAGCGTTTCCGAATCTAACTCCTCTTCAAACTCTAAATGTGGTTCATTTTCAGCCACATTTGGGGGAGGAGGTTGGGATGATGCAGCGCCAGCGGTTTGTCCAGCTCTCTTGGATGTCTTCGCCATTAGACTTTCTTACAGTTTTTTTATCAATCTCTCAACAAGAGCACCATAATGTTGACCCTCGATTTGGCCAACAACACGGAGTCAAAAATACGACAGGAAATGTGATAACAATTAAGAGTGTAATCTAATGGTAAAGAAGAAACACAAACGATTTATAGTGGTTCGGCCCCAATGAATGGTAATGACCTACGTCCACTTAGTGCTATTATTAATATTAAATCCCAATGTCGTGATCAAAGAACTAGGGTTCTTGAGTTTCACAAACTTTGGGAGAATTACAATAAGACGATAGATAATTGCACTATATGCTATCTCTTTCAATACTCAGAAAAAAAAATGCTTTTAAGATCAAAAGTCCCCTCCTTGAGCTATTTCATGAATATTTATAGGCTCAATGGGGGTTACATGGGCCAATGGGCCTTAACTCTTCTTAATATCTGCGTATCAAGGTAATAAAGGTGAAATAATCAAGGTAGTTATTACAAGATTATGACCGTTGAAGGAAATAAACTGAATCATACGACCAGCCTAGTCGTATCTAATAGCTAAGCTTTGATGAAGCATCGAGGAGCTGGTCGACAGACGAACAACACCCCTTCTTAATGACGCTGACACGTGTTACCCATGTGTACAAAATTCCTGCCACGTCATCCGCAGCCATTTTGGGTAAACAATCATATTCTCATGAATGAATAGAGAATTTTCTTGATATTATCATATAATTAATTCAAACAATAATTATAACATTTAAAGATAATAAAATTGTATTTTTATTTAAAACCAATAAAATGTTTTTACATGCTTTTTAGGACATTAATTCTAATAGTTTGAGGCTCTTGCATTTCCATGGGGATGGATGGAGATGGAGAAGCAGGAACCTCTGGAGGTGGTATTTCCTTTGCTCATCCTAACAGTTGGAGTCTCTTGCATTTCCATGGGGATGGATGGAGAGGGAGAAGCACGAACCTCTGGTGGTGGTGTTTCCTTTGCTCATCCTAACAGTTGGAGGCTCTTGCATTTCCATGGGGATGGATGGAGAGAGAGAAGCAGGAACCTCTGGTGGTGGTGTTTCCTTTGCTCTAGCAAAACTACCACCACTAGAAGTAGTTTTGCTTTTTGTTTTCTTAGGTGTGGCCAGCTTCACGTGAGATGTCTTGCTAGAAGAATTTGGAGCGAGAGTCGAAGCGGTCGTCTTTTTTGCAACAACAAGACCTCCTTGGGTTCTCACCATGATTCCTAAGAGATTACAAAGAACGCAAGCACAAAAACACATACACAAAGCAAAATGACAATTTAGAAGCAAGAGAGTGATGGAGGTTTGATCGTGGGTAATGCTCAACTTATACGAGGGAAGTGGAAAAAATCAAATTTTCGTAACTAGCTTTAAATGCCTAATATTTCAAAATTCCCTCCAACACTCAAATGAAATATTTCCACATTATAACATATAGGTAAGTAAAAAAGTAGGAATTAAATCACTAAATATGCCTTAAAAACTTAATGCCGGCTTACAAACCGTCCAAAAATACCCTTAATTAAAACAAAGATGTATAATTTGATTTGATCAGAAATAAACAAAAATATCCCTAGATACATAAAGAAAGACAAATATATAATTTGATTTGATCAGAATTTTTCAAGTATTCCTAAAAAGTAACATCAAGATAATAAATATAGATTATTGAATGTACATCCTACGTACCCTTTTTGTTTTTCGACCTATCTACCTCAAGCATGGTGTGTGAAAGTGACGCATGGGCAATATGTCATTATTGACCATTTTTATTTATTTATGTTTTTTTTCTTATATACATACTTCAAAAATCAAGTAACCATATTAGAAGCATTCACATTATCACTGATGGTAGCTTTGTTTCTACATAATTTTAGTTATACATTGTACCAAATTACTCACCGACGCTTTTACTCACCAGTGTAATTAAATAGCTCTTATTTCCTAATAATGAGGTCTGAGATAAAACAAAGCGGAAATTATTAGAGATGTGCATGTACAAAGAATAATCCACAAAAAATATCACAAAGGTTAAAATGAGAAAATTCAATCATTCTAACAAAAACATATCATGTCAACTGAGGAACTGGAGGTTATAGTACAATTAATCTTAAGTTATTCTTTATTTTTCTCTATTTGTAATTCTAAAAAAAATCATCATACAAAGTTTTTTAGGATATGACAAAACAACAATATTGGTAATTAAGTAGTGCAAATCTCCAAAGCTTTCTTGAAGGAATTGATACATGACATAATTAATTTAATTAATTATTCAAAAAATAAATTAGCTTAAAAGTAAATGAAACAGAGAAAACTTTCACCTAACAATAACAAGAATAAATATACACAAATTCCTGCCCATGATTTAGCAAACCTTGGGTTGGGCTCTAATTTTGATATTAGAGGGAATGGGGATCTTCTCCCCAATTGTATTTCTAATGTTATCTCTTGTAAGATTATTTGCTAATAAATTTCCTATTATTTGCTAATAAATTTCCTAAGAGGGACCTTTTTCAAAAAGTAAAATATATATACATAAATTCCCCTCCCCTCTTTTTTATAAGAATAATGCTACTCAACTCATTATAACTAGTAAGCCAAGCCACGTAAGCAGTTGACATTTTATTACATTGGGTTTTGTACCAAAATAAGTTTGATAAATACTAAATGCAATCAATATTATACTCTTTATTTTTACACTCTCTTAAAACCATGTATATTTCACTAATGATTTATAATACTTTTATAATATAAAAAAAAATATGAATAATGACCACATCATTATATGCATTTTCAGATGCGCGTGATCTTTTTGCGGTTCTAGAAAATGGTTAGTGCCCGGTATAGAGTCAATAAATATCCCAACACACGACCCCTCCCCCCTTCTTCTTCCTCTTTCCCTCAGATTTTACAGAGACCGAGTCTTTCTTTCTTCTCCGCCTTTCTCCACCGAAATTCCTCCATTTCCCTCTAAAAAATTTCATTTTTAGGTCAAAAAATCTCCCAAGTTAAGGGGTTTCTCTCTATTTCTTAAGGTAAGATTCATTTCTTCATTTATATGTATATATATTTATAAACTGGTAATCCATTTTTGTATTTTTTGTTTGAAGGTGATGGTGCGATTTTTCTTGAGCTACAGTGAAGGATTTGAAGTTGGTTTGCTCTTTCAAGATTCAAAGGTAATTTGATTTTAATTTTTCTGTTTTGTTTGATTTTTTTTTCAATTTTTTAATGATTTATGTTTTTTATAGAAATGAATTAATATTAGTTTTAATAAAAAATCAATTATTATATTAGGGTGAATGTATTTATTATTAGGATTTAAAAATATTTATTAGTAAAAATTAGATTAGGAATTAGAAAATTGTTAGATGGTTAATTAGTATTTTTTTGTATTAAAATTGATTCTTTGTTGTTTTGGTAAAAATTATGTATTAAACATATTAAATATTTAAGTGTTAATTTGGAATTTTTGGGTGCTAATGTTGGTATGTTGTTGTTAATTTTTTTTTTTTGGTTATGTTAGTAGTAAAAAATCAGATTATTTGAATATCGATGATTTGTTGTTGTTAATTTTTAGTAGAATTATGATATTTTGATTAGAAAATTGAATAATTAATAAAATTTAGAGTAATAATTATAAATTATATAGTCGTTTACAATGTATTTGTATTGCTCTGTGCATATTCTGGAACTTGATATTTTTTATGTGTCATTTGCAGGGTTTTAAATTTTGGGATAAATGACAATAAAGTCGTTATGCTATCGAATTTTACATAGAATTCTAAAATTTAGTTGTGAATATTAGTGAAAGCACTCAATAAAAGTTTTAATAGTTTAGTAAAAAAAATCATAAAGTAATTAAATAACTTTTAACCAAATCCTAGAAATTATGTGAAAATTAATTAAATTATTCAATAAAGTAAAAGCAAAAAATTAAATTTAATAAATAATTAATTAACATTTATAATTTTCACTATTTTTTGTAATTAAAATTAATATTTGAAGTTAGGAAAAATATGTCAATTGAAATAATTTTAATAATATTTACTCCCAAATATATTGGAGTTAGATATCATAAAACAACACAATTAACTTCAAAGAGCATAAAACATTATAAAAATAATATTTAATTTTTTTTCTTTGGTAATAAGAAATTATTACCAAAGATATGATAGTGTATTATTATCACCTAGTGATAATTTTTTATTTTATTAGTGTTCATCACAAGAAGCCTTAGACCCGTTCGGAGAGGGTGAGTCATTGGAGACTCTTAAATTTGCCTCTCTCTGAATTAGGACACACACACAAATTGATTATAAGTTTGATGATAAGTGTTCCGTGCAGTGCTACACTTATACAATGTCAATCGACAAGAGCTGGATTAATTTGACAGATCGATTATCTGATGAGTATGAGGCTGGTGTGATGGATTTTCTTCAGAGAGCTAGGCAGTGCGTTGACTTAAGGGGATTGGTGAAATGTCTGTGTAGGAGGTGTGTCAACGTTGAATTTCAGACGATTGATGTATTAGAAAATCATCTCTTTGTAAATGGTTTTCTACGGAAATATACCAATTGGCATTTGCATGGAGAGGATGAAATAATACCAATGAGAAAAGTGATAAATCAAAATGATGAAGATCAAATGATGGATGTTCTCAATGATGTTATGCAAAATAACAATGACGAATATGAAGAGAATGAGCGCGATCAAGAGAGACCTACAGCAGACTACTGGGGTGGGCAACATTATAACGATTTGTTTGCTGAGATCGAGGCTCCATTATTCCCCGGGTGTCAAAATTACACATCATTGAATTTCCTAGTGAAGTTGATGCATTTCAAAGTGTTGAGCAAAATTCCGAACAAAATATTTGATGGAATGCTGGAGTTGTTACATGATGCATTTCCAGCCCCAAATAAGCTTCCAAAATCGCATTATGCAGTGAAAAGGTTGTTGCGAAAACTTGGATTGGGCTACGAGTCAATCCATGTCTGCAAGCATGATTGCACACTGTTTTGGAAAGAACATGCTGGAAAAAACAAATGTCCTGTTTGTGGGGAGGATCGATGGGTGGACAAGAACACCAAGGGCAAGAAAGTGCCTCATAAAGTGATGCATTATTTTCCTTTAAACCCTAGGTTAATGCAAAAATATGCATTGAGGCACATTGCTCAATATATGAGATGGCATCACGAGCAACATATAAAAGAAGATGGTGTATTGCGTCATCCTGTTGATGGGAAAGCTTGGAAGGACTTTGACCGAAATAATCCAACGTTTGCAATGGAACCCACGAATGTGCGGCTTGGATTGGCTGCAGATGGATTCAATCCCTTTGGTACTATGAGTATTTCTTATAGTATGTGGCTGGTTGTGTTGACGACATATAACTTGCCACCATGATTGTGCATGAGAGAAACTAATTTCATGTTGAGCTTATTAATTCCAGGACCTCATTCGTCAGGAAAAGATTTTGATGTTTTCTTAAAATCATTGATTGATGAGTTAAAAGAATTATGGGTGACCGGTGTACAGACTCGAGATGCAGTCGATGGTAGTTTCTTCACTCTTCGAGCATCTTTGATGTGGACTATAAACGATTACCTAGCAAGGAGTAGCCTTTCTGGATGGACTAGCCAAGGTTATCATGCTTTCTCTACTTGCAATGTGGCAACACAATCTATTCATTGACAAAAGAAGGCTGCTTTTTATGGCCATAGACATTTTTTACCAGTCAAACATGTTATTAGAAGGGACAAGAAGACATATGGTGTTGTTGAAAAAAGACTACCACCAAAGCCATTAACCATGCAAGAAATGTTCACATAAATGAGTTTTATACCTAATTCTCTTCCTGGTAAGCATGGAAGATATGATGGCCAAAAAAGAAAGTGTACAAAAGAGAAAGTAGGTTGGCGGAAAAAAAAAGTATATTTTTTGAGCTCCCATATTGGGCCACATAATGTTGCGACACAATCTAGATGTTATGCATGTTGAGAAAAATGTGTGCGACGGTTTAGTAGGCACAATAGTTGGGTTGGAGAATAAGACCAAAGACACAGTTAGTGCCAGAGTAGACTTGGAGAAGATGAAGATGAGACTAGACTCGAGGTGTTGAAAACCTAGACCAAATAGAGAGGACTTTCCTAATTAGTTTTATATTAAGATTTATCATCTTCAACAAACAGGTTCTTTGGAAGTACATGAAGAATTAATCTCTTTAGCAAACAGTTCTTCAACTCGCATTGCTTCGTACCCTGGGTGTGTTGTAAATAGAGTTAGATTTTTGTGTTATGATAGGGACAAGAATCGCAAAACTCAAAATAGTTGAGTCTCTGTAGCGGGAGTTGAAAATAATACTTATTACAGCCAGTTGGAAGAAGTTTTAGTGATGTCATATCTTTCTAGTTGTTCTATTGTATTATTTAAGTGCAAATGGTTTGACACTAATCGGTCTTCAGGATTAAAGTTTCAGAAAAACATAACGAGTATTAAAACTAGTTTGAAGGCCTTCAAAGATGATAAATTTATCTTAGCAACTTAGGCTAACCAAGTTTTCTACATTGATGACCTTAAAAATAAATCTCACTGGAAAGTTGATCTGTGAAATCTGTACGCAAGTATATGTAGTCGTGTCAAGTAATAAAGTCTGTTAGAACAGAGATTGTCCCACAGAGACTATTAACCAATTACCAATAATTAATTTTCAAATTATATTTGGTGAATTAAAATTTAGATGAATAATTAAAAATTAAAATGAATACTCTAAACTATGAACAAAATTTAAATAACTGTAAGCAAAATAATGAATCAACTAATTAAAAATCAATAATAAAAAGCCTAGGAATTAATATCATCAACTTTTCATTCTATTAATTTTATTAATCAATTCTAAATCTCTTCTTCATATTCTAATAGCAGGTTAACATAATCGATTCCTATTATTTTTCAAGATATAAGATCTCAGCCTATATGCAGATTTTCTACATCTCTGTGATAAACTTAAACATATAGAAGTCATTAAGCATGGAAACCTAATTACTACACAAGTCATACAGGTACTTTCGTCCAATATGTAACCTATGTCTATATAATGATAGGATATTCAATTCTCATCTTTCGAATTTTGAATCAAAATCATTAAATCAAGTAAATAGTGATCAAGTTTTTACTAGCATTAAACAAACATCATATAGATGAGAATAGAAAAGAAGTATCAATAGAACATCATAATAAAATTAAATTTAAATTCAAGTGACTACATTAATCTCTAGATAAAAGATTTAGTTCATAGCTAACATAATTAAAATAAACTACAAATAATTATTCATAGAAAATAACCTAAAGAATTCAGATGAAGAGAAAAATCTAAAAAGTTAGGAAAATAAATCTAATTACAGCAGCCTTTTCTAAATCTAGGGTTTATAAAACTAAAACTGCCTACAAAATTCATAGAATAATGTCCCTTAAATAGTTTTACAAGGCTCCTAAGTGAAAAGACTGTTTTGTCCTTCAAAAAGTGGCAAAAAATCTCAGAATTGCGTCGATAGCGCTGTAGCGCTAGGTTTTGGGCGCTATAGCGCTATTGACATAGTCGAATTTCCTAAAAATTTAATGCACTAGTGTTGTAGCGCTGTAGCGCTACTCTTCAATTCTTGATAACGCTCGTTTTGTAGCGCTGTAGCGCTACTTACAGATTTAACACTTTCAATTTTCCCTTTTCTAGCGCTATAGCGCTACTTTGTTAGCGTTGTAGCGCTATTTACTGAATTATTACTCGAACACATTGCTCTCGAAAGACATGATTTTCTCCAAAATAACTTCATTTTCTTCTACTTTCACTTCATTCCCCTCTTTTCACCATCTTAGCATGAAAAACCTGAATCATGAACAAACGAGTGTAATTCTGCAATAAAATAGCCCTAAACTAATGAAAATCTTCATAAAAACTACACCCTAAACGAGCCTAAAACTCGTTTATCAAAAGTCGTCCAAGTAGTGCATCACAAAAATGTGTGGGACATCCAACTAGTTGAAGATCAAGCGAAGGATGTAAAAGTAGATGTTATGCACGACACTAGTCCCTTTGATTTCCAATTATTCATTGATCTTGGTCTGTTGCCACAAATTAGCTTTGAACGTACGGGGGCTCCATTACAATTTGTTGAGATAGATAATGTTGCAATTGAGGAGGAGAGGGAGGAGGAAGAAGAAGAGGAAGAGGAAGAGGATGGGGAGGAAGAGGAAGAGGAGGAGGAGGAAGTTGAATATAAAGAAGAATATGATGAAGAGGAAGATGAACACATAGAAACCGATGGTGATAGTGATGATTAAGTGGTAATTTTATAATATGTTGAAGTAATTATTTTTAATAATAATTGATTATTATAGTTATTATGTTTAGTATAAATATAAATTTAATATAGATTAATTTGACAAATATGGCTGATGTTATTGCTCGATTTCATGGGGGTGATGGTGGAGGATGCGATCCTCCATGTGGACCGTCAAATATCCCAGCTGATTATGAAAGAGGTAATACATTACACATTGATACACTCCTTAAATTTTAACCGTTAATACATATTAATTTTAAAATACTAAATTTGCATACAATAGCGCCTCCAAAACAAACTTGGATGCCACAAAGGATTGAACACGCGGGAAAAAAAGGAAGAGTTGGCGCGTCCTCTCCCTCTCGAGTGGGATGTGCGAGGGAGAACATAGAAAGAGATCGGAGATTACAACTCAAATTTCTCAAGAGAGTTGGGATTACTTGTTCAACAGTACACAGATCCAAATTGTCATCAATGGTCAAAAGTACCAAATACCTCGAAACAAAGAATACTTGCACATCTGGAGGTAAGTAATTTCTATATTTATGTTAATTCTATTTAATTATATATCATGTTTACTAATAAATGTTTGTAATTTAGGATGATTTGTTTGATATCGGGCATACCAGATATGGACAAGGGCACTGGGATCTTGAGAGGCATTGATACATCATGTGTTAAAAAGTATTCTAATTGGAAGTACGATATTAAAGAATATTTAACGATTAATGGGCCAGAAAATCATTACGGTGGTTGCACAAATACGCAGTGGCAAAAAGCCATTGAATTTTTCCGACGCCCAGAAATTATGGTATTAATTTCTTACTAAACTTAACTCTCTTAATTAACTCTCTTAATTAATTAATTTCTTACTAAATTTATTTATATGTTTAATATAAGTGTTTTAATTTTATTTTATTTTTTTATATTTAATTTAAATTAAATCAATAAATAAATATATAAGTGAATAAATATTGCATATATAAAAAAAATCTCGGCTCATTGTCCTCGGTATAGCCCATCCATATGACAAAATTGGACAGGTTATGCCGAGGAAATTGTCAACTCTATACCGAGGACAATTTCCTCGGTACAACTTATACAGATGACATATTAAATGCCCTCGGTAGAAGTTTATCTCTACCAACGCAGCTATACCGAGGACCTACTCTACCAAGAACATTATAGGCCGTGTTTTTTTTAGTGCATATCATACATTAATGAATGAAAGTGCAATGGTGCACTCCTCAAAAATTAATTTAATGAAATCAATACCTTCACTCATAGCATCACACCTCACCCCAATGTTAATATTTCAAAGCAATTTTCTTTTTATTTATAAGATCGTTGTTAATTTTCTGCCCCGCAATCATTTTTTGTGTTTTTGTGAAAATATATTAAGCCTGATTTTTTTATGACGAATATATTCAGCATAATTATTAATTACATATAAATTATTTGTTCAAAATAAAAAATATTTCTCTTAAACTTTGAGAAGTTTACCTTTATTTATTAGCATGAATTTAAATTTCTCCCCGCAAATATATTTTATTATATAGGGATATGTCCAGTAATTGTGATCTAGTAGTCTCATATAGTAATATTAATGTTTTTTTTGGTAAAAAAAAAAACATTAATGTTTTAATATATATATATATTAAAACATTAACAACGTACACATCCGAAGTTTGTACGTTGTTAATTATATTAATTATATAGGGATAGTAATATTAATGTTTTAATATATATATATATATATCGTACTATATATTATACAAAATTTGTAATGTATATATGTATTGTATAATGTACACATCCGAAGTTTGGCGTAAACGTGAATCTTAGCAGATATGAGATATGTCAAGGGTCAAGGATATAACCTTTGGTTTCTAACTTTTCCATTTGAGTTACAAATATTTGAACCTCGCCAACACCATGCGTAACAATAATCAGATTTTTGTATGATTTATTACCTAATAATATATAGTTGTAACTGTTACATTAATTTCGATTTCCAACAGAACACATTATAAAAACTTTGATATAAAGTGAACGTTATTATATATATCTTATTGTTCATAATTAAGTGGAAATTAATTTAATATCCTTAAAAACTAACATCATAGATTTCTCTTAAAAATTCTCTCTTAAAAATTCTTTGGCAAGGTTTAATTTGCACATAACTATATACTACGTCTGATAGAATTTTGATATCATGATCTAATGATCGATCTGACGTTGGAAATTATATTGAAACATGTAATGATAAAGTACTATATATACTATAGAAAGCAAAAATGCCTTGAATTTATTAATATTACACAAATATTGTACTATTATATTATTATTACCAAGAAAGAGGGGGAAATGGATCGAAGTTGTCCATATATATAAATATATATAGTTGATGTTGATGAGTGGATGACATAGGGCAAAACCATGTACTCTTCAAAAGAGAAAAATCTGATAAACTTAGCTACCTTTTAGATACCATTAAATATACGGCACACAAAATATAATTATATATATATATATACAGAGCACCAAATACAATACACAAAAGATTTTTCGGTGTTTCCATTTCCCTTCATAGGATACTATTATCTTATCCCTTTTGGTACCCTAACTGAAGCTTTTTTTAGAGGGTTTACTAGCTCTTAACCAAGACAGAAATTAAAGAGGGTCTAGCTAGAAAGAGAAAGTGTCAAAGTCTGAGAGAGAGAGAGAGAGATGGGGAGAGGAAGAGTAGAGTTGAAGAGAATAGAGAACAAAATTAACAGGCAGGTCACATTTGCCAAGAGAAGAAATGGGCTTCTCAAGAAAGCTTATGAGCTCTCCGTTCTCTGTGATGCTGAGGTTGCCGTTATTATTTTCTCCAACCGTGGGAAGCTTTATGAGTTCTGTAGCGGCTCTAGGTATCAAATTATTATTATTATTATTATTATTATTATTATTATTATTATATATACACACACACATCATCATCATCTTTTCCTATTAAACCTAGCTCTTCTCCATCCAGATCTCCATACATACATATATATATATGTTTATGTGTGTGAAATTACTTTAGATGTTATATATAGTTTATATCCAAGATCTGTGCTTTCTTCGAGTTGATTTTTGTTTATAATAAAATAAGGAGCATGAGGGTGAGGTTTAGATGGCTTAATTTGTAGGAGCAAGCAATGAATAAGATGCCTTTCAATTAGTTTCTCATATTTTCTGCAGATATGATAAGGTTGTAGTTCAAGTGATTTGTGATTGTGTGATCCAAAGTTCAAATCCTCATAAATATACTTGATTTAATTTTGTGACGTATATTTTAGGTTTTGATTTGTCAAATACGTTTATATACTTATATGTAGGAATATAAAAGCTAGAAAAAGCCATGATTATTCTATAATTTCTAGCTTCATCTACTTCATTTCGTCTACTTTGATCTCATCAGGAAAGATCAGAGGTTGAATCCTCTCTCTAATCTATATATTATATATTATATGAACAATATATAATTAAAAATATACTGTCATCATATTAATTATGCACTAACATTTATTTTTGAAGATAATTTTTTTTGTCACTCCTCTCAACTCACCAGGTTAGTTTTGGTGATCTGGAATGTAGAATATATACATACAAAGTTTGTTTTATCCTAACAATAGTTATATATATATATATATATTCTTGATTAATAATTAATAATTATATATAGTATGTCTTGATTCATTTTCAGAAAGCGAATTTTTCGAAGATTATTTATATTAATTAATGTTTTCAAAAGACTGGTTTCACTGTTATGATTCGAGGGCAGAGATGTGATGTATGATGTGCTAGAAAGAGCTAGCGTGGTAATTGGTGCAATGAAAGACTTGAGTTCAAGAGAGAGAAGGCTGCTTCTCTTGGCATGTAAAGCTGTTAGAATCTATACAGATCACTCACCTAAAACCAGTGTGTAAGCCATTAACAAAAAAAAAAAAAAACTTGTGTGGAAGGGTATGCTTTTTCTAGCTACTTCAAAATATTAACCTTCTTCAGAATAAATCTAATTCCAATATCTTTGTCGTCTTCCTCAAATAATTTTTTAATTAATTTCTTTCCCTATATAAATTCCTATTTTAATTTTTATTATTAAAGAAAATCACAGATCTAAACTAATGCAAATATAATAATTCTTCGGGATATAGATCAGCTATTTTTTTTTCTTTTCTCCATTAGTATCATTTTCTTTTATTTTTTTCTCTTTTTATTTTTCTTGCTTTTTGTAGTTTTCTTTAAATTTTGGAGTTTTTTTTTTAATTAATTGTACATCAAAGTTTTTTTTTTCTCCCCTTATAATTGTAGTATAAATAATGCACACCCAGAAGTTCATAAAACTATTTTAAATACACTAACATATAAGCGAAATCGAAAACTTTGTGAAATCACTTGTTTGTTTCTGTTATGTACTTGTGTGAGTACCATATAATATATATAGACTTTGATTTTTTTTCGAGACAAAGTATATACTCTACATTTAGTTTTATATATATATATAAGTAATTTAGATTTAATATTTTTTTTAAATGATTTAATTTTAAGTATTTAAATATCCAATAATTAATTGTCCATTTTATTGAATCGTTGTGGGTCGAAGTGTCGAACTGAATTTATTTCCAACAAAAACAATATTGAAACCGGTAAATATATTTATGGTGGCCAATATAAAATTATATATATATATATATGAGCTGAAGTTTTTTTGTAATATTTAAGTGAAAACATGTTTGTTTGTTCGGAGAGCTGAATTTTTTGAAATATTTGAGTGGAATATGATCGATCATCTATATTTAATGATAGTTTACATATTTTCTATAATTGTCAATCTTAAAAATGATTATTGAAAGGGCGAAAAAGAAGCTTAAGTATTATTAGCTCATATATTGGAAGTGAGACAGCCTTGTTTATCCACTTTAATTTGTGCCGAGTCCGGTGCACTATCAGTTTCTGAATGTGTTACTAATATTTATATTTTTTACATATTCGATTATTGTACTAAGTATATATAGGTCTATGACTGTATGGAGCCTCCTAGGAGTCCTACCTCTTGTGCCTTACTAATTCAGATGTAAAGTCATTTGAGAAATATACTGATGACCTGATGTACATATGCATGGCATAAGTGATAAACAAATGTGGCTAAGTCTAGCTATATAAATTAAAAGGACATGATAAATATATAGGTTTGATCATGATATCATCATTATTTTCTTTTGTAAGAGTGTTATTACGTACATGGTGAAAATGGTATAATATATTTGTAAATATGTAGGCATGTTATATTATGCACACTTTTACCTACTTAGTAGTAGTCAAAGGGCTTGCCCTGAAACTATTTTGTGTATATGGGTAAGCACAAAGTCTCTCATAACAAACTTTATTACCTACAATTGTGCACCTGAGTCTATAGGTTCAATTGTAGCCTTAAAAGATCTTTGTCATCATACATGTACAAAAAGAAAGTACAACTAAGAGAATAACGGAATGAGTCTGGTGTCCTGGGTACTGTAAATTATTGACACTATTTTATTGCATATTTTCAGGCATTATGCTCAAAATATATAGTTTGTAGTGGATGAGAAATTGTCTATTAAAATAAGTTTAGAGTGAATGAAAAATTGTGTTCTAAGTAAGTAGAATATATAAAATTTGAGAATATACAGATCTTCAAATTAACTAACTAGGATTCAACATCCTTTTAAAAGGGAAGAATATTACTACTGCATACTTGTTCCCATATATATATGTATATATATATATATATATTGGAACTATACTGTACCAGTTGAATTGTCATGCAATTAAATTATGAATGTATAGTATATGTAACATTTTGCTTCCAACATAGGAGTTGCTATAAGAGTAAAATTCGTGAAAAAAAGTCCGGCCACTTCACCTTTCTGTTCAAATGGGAATATATAGCTTTTTGCGTGTTCTTAATTATTCAAGATTATAGTAAGATATATGATAATAAAAAAATTTATTCGATTGATAATAATCATATAATATGCTTTATCGATTGATTTAATTCAATTATGTACCCCATAAATTATTTATATAATAACACTGCGTTGTAATATTGTATTAATTTTCCTTCCAATTTGTGCGTTTTACTTGGATTCTTTTTTCTTAAGTAGCATGATAAAAACACTTGAAAAGTACAAGAAGTACAGTTATGGGGCACTGGAGGCTACGCAACCTTTAATTGACTCTCATGAGGTAAATTGAATGGGTATACATACACCAAATTTATATAAATATATGTCTTGTACACGTGTCAAATATACATATATGTACATGAGAAATAAACTAACCATAGTTTATGTTATAATAAACTCATTGCACCCTAGAGCTAAGCATTATTAACTGGTGATTTTGTGTCTGAGCAGAACAGCTATCAGGAATATTTGAAGCTAAAAGCAAGAGTAGAGGTTCTGCAGCGATCTCAGAGGTAGGTACACTTCATTCTTTAATACATGTAATACATATATATATATATAAATATATCTATATCATTTTTATGTGTGTGTAAAGATTATACATACTGAATATATAATGCCGCAGAAACCTTCTTGGAGAAGATCTTGGTCCGTTGAACACAAATGAGCTTGAGCAGCTAGAGAATCAGCTAGAGATATCTTTGAGGCAAATTAGGTCAATGAAGGTAACATTAAATTAAATTTTAGGATGATACTTTAATATTAATTATTGCATTAAGATCAATGATCTATATTTATAATTGTTAATTAATATTTCTAAAAATAAATTTTGATTTTTTTCAAACTTTTGGAATGACTACCTAATAACATAGTGGTCATATATTAATTAAAGTAGGAGTGAACATTTGATCCGCAAAACGCGAAAACCCGCCCGACCCGAATCTCGAGAACTCAAATTTTCAGAAAATAACTAGTCATTTTGAGCTTAATCCGATCCGAACCCGACACATATTGAGTCGGGTTCGGGTTTAAAATTCAATAATTTTGAGTTCGGGTTACAAACCCGACCGAAATTTTTTTAAAAAAAAAATCTGAAAAATAAGATGATAACCCTAAAAACAATCGTTATTTCTTTTCTTCTTCTCTTTCACTCTCACTCATCACGCACAGCCCCCCTTCTTCTCAAAAGAGAAAACAAACTATAAAAAAAATGTAAAAAATGGTATTTTTGAAAAAAAATTGGTATTTTTGGAAAAATGGGCTTTTCGGCCCAAACCCAACAGGCCCAACTCAACACAAACCCAACCCGAAAAATCCGAAACCCACAAAAACTCGAAAATTTCAGATCGATTTCGGTACCATTTTTCTCCACCCGAAAATCCGACCCATGTGTACCCTTAAATTAAAGAATAAAAAAAGAATCTTATTTAATATTCACTATTAATTCCCTCTTCATTATTGAATCATTCCTTTTATCAATTTCATGAGAAAAAAATCATTTTGGAATTAATGAGAATAATTAATGTGACCATTATCTTTCCAATTAGTATTTATTGACTAATTAATCTAAAAAATTCAAAATTAATAAGTTATAATTTAATTTTTTTTTATATAACATTGTATATTGTAGTTATAGCAGATCTCCTATCAATTTTCAAAAAATTCTGAATAATTTATTATGCTAAAACATGGTTCAAATAACCTATTACACGCAAACCTGTTTTTTTATACACGTGTAAAATTGACTTTGAACTTTATTTTTGGCATAAAAAATTATTTAAAAAATTCATAAAAACTAATGGAGGTTTAGAATAACTACATTGTATATCGTCATATAAAAAATGAATTTAGAACTTCATTATATGCCGAAAATTGAAAGAAAAAAAATTATCTGTAATTCTCTTTCCAAGAGGACTATAGAATTACGCTATATTCAAAACACAACATACATTATGATCATTGTTTAATAGTCACAAAAACTATGACAGTGTTTGAAATTATGTCTTTTGGGCGTGATAATAATAGTAACAACTTGAATATGATCATAGAAGAGATCATTAAAAGTCATCAGTTTTGTGATTAGTCCGAATAAGAAAGTTGAATGGTAATTAGAAAAGGTAAATATTTTCACTCAATTACATCAACTTATATATAAAGGTAACTATCCCAAAAGTAGTGTAAAAAGACATGTTAACGCAGAATAAAGAGTTCAAGACAGATCAGTTTCCCATTTGGCACACAACCCAGTTTTTGGGCCTCTTTATTTATTTATTTATTTTCATATTTTGGTTACTTATGAGATTAGAAAATGATAATAAGAAAATATTGGCATCATTATCTTTCTTTGCTTACCTATTTTTTATTTGAGAATAAAATATGTGACACTTGGGATTGAGAAATAGGATTGTTATAATTCCATAAGATTGAGGGATTGACAGCAACCTCATAGGATTAGAAGGATCATCATTCTCATTATTTCTTAGATTATCATTCTCATTATTTCTCAAATTACATATTATTATTTTTACTCTTATTTAATAAAAAAACTATTAATTAAAATATTTAATATTTTTTTTCATAATACAGATATATTATTTAAAAAATTGTCAATTTTCTTTTATATGTTATTGAAATTATTATTATTTTTTATTTATAATATATTTTTGTTTATATTGAAAATAATAAATATAAGATAATTGATATTTATTATTATTTTAATAAATTTGTACATATATTTGTGTATGTATAATTTAAATATTTATATTATTTTTAGTCTGAATATATTTCAATTGTAAAAAGTTAATATGAAGATAAATTAATATTTAAAGTTTAAAATATATTTTAATATAATATTTTTTGAAAATATTTATTTTATAGATCTATACATATATTTAATAATGTAAGTTTTGTAACTTACAAATATTTTATTCAGATTCCAAAATCAATGTAAACATATTAATTGAAATATTGATAATTCTAATTAATTAATTAATTAATCTGATTATCAATCATTTAAACTGTAAATCATTCTGACATTTTGGAGATTTGAATGTCTAAAAGAACTTCATTTTGGTGAATAAATAGGGATTCTCTTTTAAATGGATTCATAACTTATCTTGCAATGACATTTTATGATTTGAATGTGTAAGAAGCTGAGAATTGCTAACAATGGACTTTTTACGTACACAATTTTTCAGACCCAATGCATGCTTGATCAACTCAATGATCTTCAACACAGGGTATGCGTATTTGACGATCACTTCAAATTCACATTCCAAAACTATATATACTTATTTATATATATTTATATACATGTATATATATACTTCTTAATTTCAATTTATATATTAAATATAAATTTACTTTAATGCAGGAAGAATTCCTACTTGAAGCTAACAAAGAGTTGAGAAGAAAGGTATTCCAAATTTTTTTATATCCTACATATAATATTGCTCTGAATAAGAACGAAGTAGACCAGCAGTTATAGAAATTGGTTTTTTATATATACATTAATTATATTTTTATGCACAAAAACTCGTTTTATAAGAATCATTTATAAGAGCTTTTTAATAACCATATCACATAATACAACATAATTAATATATGCAATCAGAATTATTTATAATGTTGTCACGTACGTATATGTATAATATATTCGTGTTCATAATCCATTGTCAATTTCCATCTTTCTTATCGTAATTTCTGTTGGATTGGATAGATACATAGGTTCGGATTACATTAACAAACGATTATTGTTAGTTGAAACAACAATCCACTTTAATCAAATCTTACGGAAAAGAGTTAGCAAAAGATTTCCTTGGCTACAAAATTTATTGCTATAGTTGCTACTATAGTCGTTGTTGATGCTTTTCAAATAATTAATTATTAATTTCTGTTTCCGGCAATGTGATCATATTATATTTGTGAGTGTGTGAGTATTACAAATTAACAAAAATATTTAGCATATAAATATATATATATCTGACATAATTTTTAATTCTAGAATTGCTGATTATTATTTAGTTGGAAGAAAACAGTACTCAAAATCCACTTCGACTTACATGGGAAGCTGCAGCAGAGGAACACAATAACAATGCCTACACCCACCTTCCTTCTCAAACTGATCAAGGCTTCTATCAACCTCTGGGAACTGGGTAAAAATAAATTATTTCGAAACTAACAAAAAAATAAAATTTACATCTAAAATTTGCATTTGTTTTCACTAATAATTTTTTTAATTATTTTCGGATCACACCACATGCATATATGATAATAAAGAACTAAATTATTACTATTGAAGTATCAAAATAATATTTCAGTCCAATTTAATTGATATTGCTTAATCGTACTGCTTAGATACAATTCAATGGGCCCAGATGAAATTAATGGTGGAGCCCCGGCCCAAAATATGAACGGGTACATGCTTGGATGGATGCTTTGATTTCCCATGGACCTATTATATCAAGTTATTAATTGCACCAATAAAACGTGTACTAGAATTGTACTAGCTTTTTTTCCCCTCCTATATAACTTGTAATTATGCTTCAATAAGTAGTATCTACGAGTACTATACCTCTCCTCGTAAAGAGAGGTAGTTCAAATCTATCTTCTCCAACATATAAAAAATTAGTATTCATGACTAGTGTTGGCATGAAAAGCCAATGTTGTTTTATACTCCCACCACTACCCTGCTATTAAACATTCTGATGTTGTAACATGTAAGTGTGTGTGCATGTATATATAGTATATATAATATGCATTTTCACATAGAACAATATATAAGAGAACATTCTCGATTGGTACTATAATCTTTTGTATCTATTATTTGGTATTTGAGGGATAAGAGACTTGGAAATTTGTTGTTGTAGATTAGTTTTTCTATTTGGTTGATTATGTTCTATCTTTCGATGTGGATGTTTGTATTTTTTTGGTCATTGTGTTATTGTGATACGGGCTGGTTGTGATAGCTTTTGCTTTTGACTTTTAACTCATGGGTTGGTAATTTGTTCATTTTTTCACTGCTTACCCACACCGCCCTCATCCTAGTCCCTAGTTTTTGTGGTTTATATAACCAAATTAAGGCTATATCAATAATGTTAAGATGAATATAACTTATTATAAATTTTAAGAGTAATATTTGACACGCACTTACTTTATACATACAAAATGCACACAATGATACAATGATGTAGCAGTTTAATTAAATCATTCAAATTTATTAAAGTAGAACCATATTATTTTTATGTATGGTCTAAAATATATATGTAATATTAGTGTGTGCATTTATTATGTGTAAATAAATATGTCTCTAGCATTACTCAACTTTTAATATATGTGATTTTTTTATGTGAGGATAAATAATTTTAATCACAACTTCATATGCATATAAATATATATTATAACTAATACTTTTAGCCATAACATATATAATAACATTTCTTTTAGATTACAATTTTTTCATTTTTAGTCATAAGTTATGCTTTCTGTTGACGCGGTTCTTCGGCATAATTAAGAGAAGGAGAGAAAGAGATTAGTACTTAAAAGTAGAACCGTCGCAGATATGAAATCTTTGTGGAAAGAACTAGGTGACCCTAAACACGTTTTTAAGTGGTTCGAAGGTTAAAATCCTTCTACTCCACTAGTCAATATTATTGATCTTTTCTGGGTAATTGGTTTACAAAGTATATAGTTCTTACAAGACTATTTTTCCAACCCCTATCAACTCCCAAGGTCTCCATATTTATAGGAGAAGGCACCTGGAAGTTGGTAGGGAGGTCATCCCGTGACCTTACCATTTGTCATATCAAGTCTGTGATATTCATGATTAATTCCTAAACCTGACACACAAGTGTGGTCTAATCAGTATGGAAGGAGATAATGGGCCGCATGGCCCAACCCGTCCGTGGGTGTCTGAATACGCACGTTCCTGCTGCGTGTCCGAGAAGTCAGGGGGATATCGGACACGTGATGGCAGGATTATGCACGTTTATCTTGCGTGTTGACTTCCCATAGGGTCAGAGCTTCCTGAGAAGCTCGCTACCGGAGCAATCCATAACCCGAGCTGATCCGTCGGTGGTCGCCGGATGTTGTTCCCAGCTCCTAGTGCAACAAGAGCGAGCTGGAAACAGGGCCCCCTCGAGCTAGAAAGGGCCCGTCCTAGAAACAGAGCCTTTGGCCTGTGGGAGCCTCGGACTAAATCATGTTTAGTCCGAGGCTCGTCCTGCTAAACAGCCCGTGGGAAAACCAGGGCGTACATCTGCCCCCCAAGCTCCTGCTCGTGGTTCATGACGTCAGATATGGGAGACCACAGTAGGGGCTTTTAAACTTCTCCCACAACCCTTCGTATTCCATGCTTTTCGCAGGCGTCTGATACGTGGAACGCCGTGGGTGGCGACGGTACACTCTACGAGAACCGCATTAAATGGCCTAGCCTACTGTCCAGCCGTCGTTTCACATTTCGAGTGGAGGGTCTCCCAAGGGCCTTTTACACGTGATCCTTCCCGTGTATAAAAAGGGGTGGTCATCCCACGCACGGGCCACCTTACCATTCAAAACCTCTCAAATTTCCTTCTTTTCTCTGACCTTCCGAAGAACAAAACCCTCATTTCCATTGCTCTCACCTTCTTCGTTCACGAAGCTTAGGCGTCCAAGTTCCTTCAAAACTTTGGAGACCACTGTGCCAACGAAGCTCCTACCAGCGCAGCGACCTCGCTCACCATCTAACCATATACTGTAAGTCTTCTGCCCCTGTTTATTTTTGAAAGCATGCCACTGTAGCTTAGGCAAAAAAATTTACTGTAGCCACATGCAGAGGTTTTCTGGGTCGCGCGGATATGGAGGGTGACAACCCTTCTTAGATTAGGGCACACTTGCCATGGGACATCGTCTTAGAATATGGGTTCCATGGTTCTCTCTTGGGAACAATTTCTGGGTAGGATCCTTAGAAATTTTGGGTGCAAAAAACCGGGTAGCTTAGGGAATACGCCTTAAAAGCGGTTTTGCCATGCCTTGCTTGTTGAAACTTTCCCCCCAAGGCAATTTTTTACTCTGAGTCCTCTGACACACGAATTCCGAGTAATCTGGGATCTGTTGAGGGCATAGGCGCGTGTTCCTTGGAACGCGTGGCATCACTCTCCACGGGCTGGGCTTACCCCAGCTCGTGTACTTAATACTTGTTTCACTCTCCTGCTTGGGTCGCCTTTTCTAAAGTGTTTTCTTTTGTTCGATAGGCGACCAGATGGCTCCAAAGAGAAATCTGCCACAGAAGAATGTGGGAAGTTCGGCCTCCCAGCAGGATAAAGGACAGGCGGTGGTGACCAGCTCGCCAATTCCTCACTTTGGGCCGGCGGTGGAGAAGCAAGCCGAGGTGGCTCCTGACGCGTTTTTCGAGGCGGAGAGAATCGTCTCGAAGATAACCAGCCAGGCAAAGATCACCAAAATCTTCCTTAACCACAACATTCCTCTGGGGAAGACCTCCGTGATCGCCCGACCCGCTACGGATGGGGAGCGGAGCTGCACGCCGCTCGACGAGTCGTTCGCGGCCTGGAGCGGGGAACACTTCAAGGCAGGGGCCTTCCTCCCCCTGGATCAGTATTTTGCTGATTTTCTGAACTATGTGGGGTTGGCCCCATTTCAGCTCCCCCCCAACTCATACCGTCTATTGGCGGGATTGAGGTATTTGTTCCAGAAGCATGAGTGGGAGGTCCCCACTCCTGCTGATATTCTATATTTCTTTTGCCTCAAAGCCAGCCCGGACCAGCGGGGGCGAGGCGACGGGTTCTATTACTTAACCCGCTTCCCTAACACAGTAGCAGTGATCGAGCTGCCGAGCCATCCAAACGACTTCAAAGACCAGTTTTTCATGTCAACTGGGTTCCGAAACTGCGATCATCACTATTTCAACCGTCCTCGTAAGTGATCCTTGATTTAGCTCGCCTTTTAACGGTTATCTTATTTTAGCTCGTCCCTTATTCCACTTCTGATTTCAACCAACCTTGCAGCCATCTACTCGAGGACCGAAAATTCTGTGACCCTTGGGGGTCAATACGATACACTGGCGAACCTGCCCCCCAGTGAGAAAGACTACCACGCGCTCGTGACGGACGAGACGATGGTATTCTGCAAGCTGATTTTCCCAAATCAGACTTTGAATTTGAAAAGGCCCCGGGGGCCTCCCCCAGCTCGCGACAACAGACCGATCATCGCGGAGGAGGTCACAGACGACGAAGGCGAGGAAGAAGGTGAGGAACAGGAAGAGGACCTTGGAGGTCGCCCAGGGGATGAGCAAGGAGAGGGCCCAATCCGGAGCAGCCGCGGGTCCTTCCGGTCAAGGTAACTCTTACTTATTTAAGAACGTAGATAGGGCCACTGCAGACCCCCGGCTGGTTAGGTTCAACCCTAGGCAGCTCGTCCATCGTCACCCAAGGAATCCGGACCTGGACACGCTCCTGCTCCACTGCGTTGACCAGCTCGTGCTGGACAACCAAGAGAGTCGGCCTAAGGGTACCGTAGTAGTATATAATACCCTAGCCTTTAGGTCGGCCATTTTTGAGGAGTACGGGACCAATTTACGCACGTGGCCTGCGCTCTAGAGGGGCATCTATGCTCCGGGGATTAGGCAGTACGTAGAAGAGTCCAGCCCCGATTCAGAACCGGACCTAGAACCTTCGCCAGTTCCCGAGATAATCGTCCTAGGCTCTTCCAGCTCGGGGGGTAGGGTTCCCTTAGTATTTGCTTTCTCATTGCCTTTGGACCTTTTGTCTTTATTTCTTCATGATTGCTAATAACCATGTTTTTTGTTCTTGGCAGAAGAGATGTCTCAGCCCGGGAATAGTCTGCGGGGCGTTGTGTTCGGTGGGAATCCCCCAGCAGGGCCGAGGTTAAAGAGGCTTCGCGAGTCCAAGAGCTCGGCCGGGGCCTCCACCAAATCCCCGGCTAAGGAGAAGGAGAAAGCCCTGCCATCCCAGGTCGCGGGGGCGAACCTCCCTGTCGCCAGGACAGGACTCATGCACCCGCCACCCCAACGATCTCCACTGGCCGCCCAGGATGGGGTAATAGAGGTCGGGAATCTGGCCGCGGCAGCCCCGGACGTGCGTATCCCGGTCGACCCCCGGGCTCTGGAGAAGATGCCCGAAGCATTCCGGGGGACGGTGTATGAGTCGGCTAGCTACGTCGTCAGCCACTATTACAATATCAGGGAGAAGGAGCTCTGAGCCATCGAAACAACGAGCCCGGTCCGAGTTATAGAGTCTGCTATGGACATGACCTTAACGGTAAAGTGCCCCCTTCTTTTAAGGCTTTAACACTCACACGCCGCCTTTTTCCTTCCAGTTTGCTAATTTATCATTCTTTTCTTGCAGGGCATGGCTGCCGCCTATAGAGGCATTGTTAGGACCAAGGCCCAGCTCGAGGGTTTGGAAGCTGATCGCCAGACCGCCCTCCAGGAGTCTCAGGAGGCGAGAGACGCTCTGGCGGCCTCTAAAGCCGAGCTAGAGAAGATCCGCTCTGAGAACCTAGAGCTTAAAAACTCCCTGGCCGCGTCCGAGCTAGAGAAGATCCGCTCCGAGAACCAGGAGCTTAAAAACTCCCTGGCCGCATCGCGGACAGATCTTGAGGCGGCGAAGGCCGAAGCCCAGGCCTCCCTGAAAGACGAGCGGGTCGTGTCGGAGCAGTCCTTACAAGACCTGTTCTATCACTGCTGGTCCCACAATCCGGACGCGGACTTTTCTTTCATGTCGCCGGACCTCTGGGCATTCTTGTTGCCGCAGCTTCAAGCTCGCCTGAATAAGGAGGTTCCTCCATCGGAGACTGGAGAGGCCTCTGCCGCGGCGGAGCAGGATGAGACCGCGACCTCCAAAGGGCCAGCTGATGGGGCTTAGGACACTTCTTGTTTAAGTATTTTGAACTCTTTCTATTGTAATTTTCTTTTTATGTGAGGCGTTTCCGCCTCGAGACAATTTGCTCAGCCAGTTTTACATATATATTTTTATGCATTTGGTCAGAATTCATCTCTTTATTTTTATGAACTTAGTTCGAGTTAACTTTATCCGTATCCCGGGCTCTTTACAGAAGAACCACGGTCAACAAATTTTTGTTAACTTCTAAGTTTTATGACCTGGTTAAGACCAGGAACTTATTTTGAAAAAACTTAGTTCGGGTCAACTTTTATCCGTATCCCGGGCTCTTTAAAGAATAACCATGGTCAACAAATTTTTGTTAACTTCTAAGTTTTATGACCTGGTTAAGACCAGGGACTTATTTTGAAAAAAATTTAGTTCGCGTCAACTTTTATCCGTATCCCGGGCTCTTTTAAAGAAGAACCACGGTCAACAAATTTTTGTTAACTTCTAAGTTTTATGACCTGGTTAAGACCAGGAACTTATTTTGAAAAAACTTAGTTCGGGTCAACTTTTATCCGTATCCCGGGCTCTTTAAAGAATAACCACGGTCAACAAATTTTTGTTAACTTCTAAGTTTTATGACCTGGTTAAGACCAGGAACTTATTTTGAAAAAACTTAGTTCGGGTCAACTTTTATCCGCATCCCGGGCTCTTTAAAGAATAACCACGGTCAACAAATTTTTGTTAACTTCTAAGTTTTATGACCTGGTTAAGACCAGGAACTTATTTTGAAAAAACTTAGTTCGCATCAACTTTTATCCGTATCCCGGGCTCTTTTAAAGAAGAACCACGGTCAACAAATTTTAGTTAACTACTTCTAAGTTTTCTGACCTGGTTAAGACCAGGATAGGACTTAGTTTGTGATAACTCTTATCCGTAGATAAAAATTAACACCTAAGTCGTTAAGGAGACCTGGATATATCCAGGTACCATATGCCCCCCAAGTAACTGGGAAAGGGTCTTTCGTTGTTACTTTAAAGTTACACTTGCAAATAACGAGAAACATTTGATTTTTATTTATACATGGAAGGTGACCTTCTAGGCCTTACAAATGGCTCATTGATCATATTTCTTTAGGTGGATAGAATTCCAAGTCCGCGGGACCGCCCCTCCACCAAGTCGAGCTAACTTATAAGTTCCCTCTTTGATGACTTCGATGACCTGGTATGGTCCTTCCCAGCTTGGTCCCAAAACCCCATCTTTGGGATCTTTCCCGGCCAGGAAAACTCTCCTCAAGACCAAATCACCGACGCTAAAGGCACGTCTTTTGACCTTAGTGTTGAAGTACCGAGTGATTTTCTGTTGATAATGGGCGAGCTGGAGTTGTGAATCCTCTCGCCTTTCATCCATTAAGTCTAAGGAGTGGCATAGGAGCTCGTGGTTCTCGTCTTGGTCGTAGGACCGGACCCTGTGCGACAGGACCTTCACCTCCACGGGGAGGACTGCTTCACTTCCAAAGGTTAGGGAGAAAGGAGTGTGGCCCGTGGGAGTCCGATGTGAGGTCCTATAGGCCCACAGAACTTGGGGGAGCTGTTCTGGCCAGATCCCCTTTGCCTCATCTAGCCTCTTCTTGAGGCTTGCCTTCAGAGTTTTATTGACAGCCTCGACCTGGCCGTTCGCCTGGGGATAGGCCACGGACGAGAAGCTTTTCACAATTCCGTGCCTTTCGCAAAATTCGGTGAACAGGTCGCTGTCAAATTGAGTGCCATTGTCGGAGACGATCTTTTTGGGTAGGCCAAATCGACATATGATGCTCTTAATCACGAAGTCTAGCACCTTTTTCGATGTTATTGTCGCCAACGGCTCTGCTTCGGCCCACTTGGTGAAGTAGTCAATGGCGACCACGGCGTAACGGACCCCGCCCTTTCCGGTGGGCAGGGCGCCTATTAGATCTATCCCCCAAATGGCGAAGGGCCAGGGAGACGAAATCATCTTTAGCTCGGTCGGAGGAGCTCGCGCAACCGCGGCGAACCGCTGACACTTGTCGCACTTTTTTACGTATGAGATCGAGTCTTTGGACAGAGTCGGCCAGTAATAACCCTGCCGAAGGATCTTCAAGGCCAGGCTTTGCCCCCCAGTGTGATCTCCGCAGAATCCGTCATGAACTTCCTGCAGGATGGCCTTCGCTTCACTTGGAAGAACGCACCGGAGGAGGGGTAAGGAATGCCCACGTCGGTACAACACCCCCTCGACTAGCGTATACCTCGGAGCTTGATAAAGGACTCGTCGTGCGTCGTTGCGCCCTTCGGGTAACTTGCCCTCGACGAGGTACTCAACAATGGGAGTCATCCAGGTCGGCCTGATGTCAATCATCCCAATATCTGCTCGATCTCCGCCTATGCTGGGTTTCTCCAAGAACTCAACTGGCACCAACCCCAGGGTTTCTGTCTCTCCTGAGGTGGCGAGCTTGGCGAGAGCATCTGCATTGGCGTTCTGCTCCCGAGGTATCTGTTCGATCGACCCTTGCCCAAACGTAGACAGTTCGGATTTTACCTTAGCCAAATAGGAGGCCATCTTGGGACCCCGCACCTGATACTCGCCTAGAACCTGATTCACCACGAGCTGGGAGTCGCTAAAGCATTGGACAGAGCTTGCCTTTAGCTCGCTGGCTATCCTAAGTCCAGCTAACAAGGCCTCGTACTCTGCCTCGTTGTTAGATGCCTTGAACCCGAACCTCAGCGCCGAGTGGAATCTATGCCCCTCTGGGGATATCAGAATGATTCCGGCCCCGGAGCCGTTCTCGTTAGATGAGCCATCAACGAAGATCTTCCACGATGAACCTGAGGAGGTGAGCTGATGCGAGTCTTCCGATGGGATCTCATGGAATCCCGCGCATTCTGCCACGAAGTCGGCCAAGGCTTGACTTTTTATGGTAGTTCGGGGAGTATAGAAAATCTCGAACTGACTGGGTTCGACCGCCCACTTTAGCAAGCGTCCCGAGGCTTCAGGCTTTTGCAAAACCTGCCTTAGAGGCTGATCGGTCATGACGTGTACAGAGTGGGACTGGAAGTATGGCCTGAGTTTTCGCGAGGCCGTGATTAGGCAGAACGCCAGTTTTTCCATCAACGGGTACCTTGACTCAGCTCCGAGGAGTCTCTTGCTGATGTAATAGACCGGTTTCTGAGCCTAGTCCTCTTCTCGCACCAAAACGGCACTAGCTGCGTCCTCAGTGATGGCCATGTAGAGGAAAAGAGGTTCTCCTACCTTGGGCTTTGACAGCACAGGTGGCTCAGCCAGGTGCGTTTTTAGGTCGAGGAATGCGCCTTCGCATTCTACTGTCCATTCGAACTTCTTGTTTCCGCGGAGCAGGTTGTAGAAGGGCAGGCACTTGTCGGTCGATTTGGAAATGAACTGGTTCAGTGCTGCCACCCTTCCTGTGAGGCCTTGGACATCTTTCCGCGACCTGGGGGAGGGAAGCTCGAGCAGCGACCTGATCTTGTCGGGGTTTGCCTCGATTCCTCGGGTATTGACTATGAAACCCAAGAATTTCCCCGATGCGACACCGAAAGTGCACTTCTGAGGATTGAGCCTCATGCCATATTCTCGCAGTATGTTAAAGCATTCTTCCAGATCGGTGACGTGGTTGCTGGAAATCTTTGACTTGACAAGCATACCATCGACGTATACTTCCATGTTTTTCCCGATCTGATCCGCGAACATTCTATTTACCAGCCTTTGGTAGGTAGCCCCGGCATTCTTAAGACCGAACGGCATGACCTTATAGCAATAGACATTAGTTGGGGTCATGAAGCTGGTATGATCTTGGTCTGCTGGATTCATCGCGATCTGATTGTAGCCCGAGTACGCGTCCATGAAGGACATGAGCTCGTGCCCCGCCGTGGCATCCACCAGTTGATCGATCCTCGGCAATGGAAAGCAATCCTTGGGGCAGGCTTTATTCAGGTCGGAAAAGTCGATACAGGTCCGCCACTTCCCATTGGGCTTTGGAACTAACACGGGATTGGCAACCCAAATGGGAAACCTGGCTTCGCGGATAAAGACACATTTTTTGAGCCGGGCCACTTCTTCTTCAAGGGCTTCGGCTCGGGTCGTCCCTAATCGCCTCTGCTTTTGAGATTTGGCAGGGACGCTTTTGTCTAGGTGGAGCGTGTGCATGATTACGCTCGGACTGATCCCTATCATGTCCTCGTGCGACCATGCGAATACGTCCAGGTTCTTTTTCAGAAACGCAGTCAGTTCCGCCTTTCTTCTATCACAGAGGTTCTTTCCGAGCTTAACCGTCCGTGATGGGTTTTGTTCATCGATGCCTACCTCCTCGAGGTCTTCAATAGCTTGGAGCTCGGACCTGTCCTCGCCTACTCGGGGGTCAATGTCCTCGCTTAGGGCGAGCTTTTCATCTTCGGAAACCCGAGGTTTTTCAATCTCAGGGGCTGCCTTGGGTCCCTGTGATTCCTCTTCATCCTGAATGGCCATCGTCACCTGCCCGGGTTTAGATTTTCCCTTCATGGAAATGCTGTAGCATTCCCTGGCAGCGAGCTAATCGCCCTTGATAGTGCAGATCCCTGTTGAAGTAGGGAACTTCATGGCAAGGTGCCGGACGGACGTGATAGCTTCGAAAGCAACGAGCATAGGTCGGCCCAAAATTGCATTGTAGGCAGCGGAGCAGTCAATGACTACGAATTCGAGTAGTTTGGACACTGTTCGGGACTCGTCGCCTAGGGTGATCACCAGCTCAATCGTTCCTATCGCTGCTGACCCTTCTACTGAAAAACCATATAGCATCGTAAAGGTTGCCTTCAGCTCGGAGACGGTCAGACCCATTTTTTCTAAGGTGGAACGGAATAGGAGGTTCACCGAGCTCCCATTGTCCACTAACACTCTCCTTACTCTCTGGTTGGCGAGCTGGACTGCTACGACCAAGGGATCGTTATGAGGGAATTGGACATGGCCCGCGTCTTCCTCCGTGAAAGTGATCGGTTGTTTCTCTAATCTTTGTTGTTTTGATTGACGTTGTTCCGGGACGAACTCCCCTCCATTGTGGGCCTTCAACTCATTTATGTACCTCTTCTGGGCGCCTCTGCTCGTGCCAGCCATGTGTGGTCCTCCAGAGATGGTGGAAATCTCTCCCTCGACCACGGGGGGAAGGACGTCCTGATCTACTCGAGGTCCAGGTTGACTGGCTGGGATCTCCGGAGCGGGTCGACTTGTCGGGACCCTGTTCCGCGAGTATTGCGCCAACGGACCTGCTCGGATGAGAGTCTCGATTTCATCTTTGAGGTGCCTGCAGTCGTCGGTATTGTGCCCGACGTCGTTATGAAAACGGCAGAATTTGGAAGCGTCTCTCTTTCCCTTAGGGTGCTTTATTGGCTCTGGTCTTTTCCAGGGGACTCGCGTAGCGTTGGCCAGGAAAATATTCTCTCTGGTTTGGGTGAGCTCGGTATACGTTGTGAACACGGGCTTGAATTTATCCACGGACTTATTCTTCTTTTGACCGTGCTGGATTTTTTCACCGTTCCCTTTTCTTTTGCCGCCACCGGGCTGGTTACTCTGCGTGACGTCGGGAGTCGCTACTACGATCTCTGTTCCCGTCCCAGCGGGCTTCTCGAGGACCTGGCTGGTCCCCGCGGCTGAAGCTTCAGCTTCTTCCAAGTTTATCCACTCTTGGGCTCTGTTAAGGAATTCACTAACTGAGCTGACCCCCCTCCTTTGAATATCCTTCCACAGATCTCCGCCTACTAGGATCCCGGTCCTCATAGCCATGAGTTTGGAGCTGTCGTCGGTGTCTCTGGCTCGAGCAGCAACATTTGCAAATCTGCTCAAGTAGGCTTTTAGCGTTTCTCCAGGTTGCTGTCTCACATTAGCTAGGGAGTCGGCCTGGACCCTGGAGGCCTGAGAGGCGCGGAATGCCCTCTTGAAGTCAGCCGAAAAGGTCTTCCAGGAGCTGATTGACTGCCTTTTACTTTGTTTGAACCACTGCCTGGCAGGTCCAGTTAGGGTGGAAGGAAAGATCAAGCAACGAAGCTCTGGCCCGATGTTATGAGCCATCATTAGGGTGTTGAACATCCCTAAGTGGTCAGATGGGTCTCCATCCCCGTTGAACTTTGACAAGTGGGGCATACGAAAGCCAGAAGGGTATGCCGTTGCTGCTATGTTGGGGGCGAAGAGCTCCATCTCATCCCCTGAATCATATTCGTCTTTTTCTTTTTCCGATAGGAGCTTCTTCATCAGCTCCTCCATTTGAGTTAAGCGCTCTAGGGTTTTGTCCTGAGATCCTGGGTTATTCCGGGGCTGTTCAACTGCTCCGGACCCGTTGTACATATTAGGCGGGTTGTTGCCCCTCCTATCTGGAGATAGGTCATTTGGGGCATTCCCGCCATTACGTACTTCGGATCGGACCCCAACTGAGCGGGCCTGGCTACCATCCCTAACTCGATCCTCTCTGTGAGAGTTGAGGCGATCTCGAAGGTCGCCTCCCTGGGTAGTATGGTGACTTTGTGCTGAACTTAGTCGCTGTCGCAGGTCTCCTCCCGAAAGATCACTCCGTGCACTACCGGTCCAGTGACTCCTGCTGGACAGGCTCGAGGTGCGTCTTTGGCGGCTCCGACCTGATCCTTCCCCCGGCACCCTGCTGCGCCGGGAAGGCCCGGCCGATGGCGGGTCTCTCCTACTATTTCCGTAGGTCGGGATGTCTCGGACGGGCTGAGGAGACGGATATCTGATGGGAGAAGGAGGATGCCTGACCGGAGAGGCGATCCTAGTGCCGTCCGGATGGACTAAATTTGGTGGGGGCCTCTCGGCCCTGCCAGCTTGATGGTTTCGCGCTGGGCGAGCTGGACGAGGAACTGGACGTTCTTCGGGGACGGGCTGACGTCTCCGGATCCCCTCGGCCCTCCTTTGGGAATTTCCTCGATCTCTTCTGGGCGTCCTCGAGGAAGGCTGAGAGCTAGGGGTTGATGTCCTAACTGAACGGCTGTACTGCTGCTGTTCGGTCTGAGGCATTTCCCTGAAGTTCGCCTCTTGATGGTGCGTTGAAGGGGTGGAGTTGGCTGCAGGGAGTCTACCCGAACAGCTATGCCTGGATCGATTACTCCGGCGAGACTTAGGAGCCTCGCCTTGCCTCTCTCCAACGTTACTGTTGGTTGTGAGAGGGGGTAGTCGACTCAGAATATCCTGGATTTGCTGACCAGCTGCTGCTAGCTGGCTCCTCAGCTGAGCATTCTCCATCTTCACCGCAGTGTAATAACATGGATTCGGATTAGGCGGCCGGGGCGCCGAACTACCAGTGTCGTCTTGGCCGGCCGGCTGCTTTCCTGGCCTTTGCTGGACTTCAAGAACTTGCTCATCGGGGAGGGCAACATGGCAAGCCTCCTTCCCATCATGCTGTTCTGTCTCGTTGCCATGTTTGGATCGAGTGGTCACCATAGTTGTATGTTTGTGGTAGTACTAATCGGACTTGCTCTCAATGAAAGCACCAAACTGTTGACGCGGTTCTTCGGCAACAGATAATTAAGAGAATGAGAGAAAGAGATTAGTACTTAAAAGTAGAACCGTCGCAGATATGAAATCTTTGTGGAAAGAACTAGGTGACCCTAAACACGTTTTTAAGTGGTTCGAAGGTTAAAATCCTTCTACTCCACTAGTCAATATTATTGATCTTTTCTGGGTAATTGGTTTGCAAAGTATATAGTTCTTACAAGACTATTTTTCCAACCCCTATCAACTCCCAGGGTCTCCATATTTATAGGAGAAGGCACCTGGAAGTTGGTAGGGAGGTCATCCCGTGACCTTACCATTTGTCATATCAAGTCTGTGATATTCATGATTAATTCCTAAACCTGACACACAAGTGTGGTCTAATCAGTATGGAAGGAGATAATGGGCCGCACGGCCCAACCCGTCCGTGGGTGTCTGAATACGCACGTTCCTGCTGCGTGTCCGAGAAGTCAGGGGGATATCGGACACGTGATGGCAGGATTATGCACGTTTATCTTGCGTGTTGACTTCCCATAGGGTCAGAGCTTCCTGAGAAGCTCGCTACCGGAGCAATCCATAACCCGAGCTGATCCGTCGGTGGTCGCCGGATGTTGTTCCCAGCTCCTGGTGCAACAAGAGCGAGCTGGAAACAGGGCCCCCTCGAGCTAGAAAGGGCCGTCCTGGAAACAGAGCCTCTGGCCTGTGGGAGCCTCGGACTAAATCATGTTTAGTCCGAGGCTCGTCCTACTAAACAGCCCGTGGGAAAACCAGGGCGTACACTTTCCTTAATAATTAAGTTCATGTTTCAGTATTGAACATTTTTTATATCAACAATTTTAGGTGGGAAAATATCATTTTAATCCCCAAAATTTTAGCTAAATAGTAGACTTGACTCTCTCAAAAATACCAATGAAAAATTATTTAACTTTAGATAACTTTTATCATGTGATTTTATTACGTATTTTTATTCGTGTATTATTACTATTAATATATTATATTTATTTATGAAAATAAAAATTAATATATTTTGTAAAAGAAAAAGCCATATGCGATTAAAAGAAAATCAAATTTTTAAAACAATGGTAGAAATGTCTTATTTTTCTTAAAAAAATATTTTTTACCATGTTTTTAAAATTAAATATAAAATAAAATTAATAAATTTGACAAAAAAATCACATGAGATTTTTAATAAATTTATTACTTATAATATAATAAGAGTTGAAAGGCTGAAATGATAGATTTTATAAAACAGAGGATTAACATTGGAGTTTTCTAAAACAAATGGTTAAAATCATTACGGAGACAAGGGGGCCGGAGGTGGCCATGGCCCCCAACTTTTTCTTAATTTTTTTACTTAATTTTTTTTTTTTTTTAGGGATTTTACCTAGTTATATTAATTAATAACTTAGTTATTATTTAATAAAAAAATAATAAATTAAAAAAAGTTATAATTGAAATTTGGATTTAAAGTTTACAACTATGAACCAAATTATGTATAAGGCTCATAATTAAATGGGTCATATTATTTAATAGTAATCCTGACAAGGTTAGTCTCTTTCATTTTTTTTAAACCCTAGTAGTTTCCCTGAATAAATGAAGACAAATAGTATGGAGGAGGAGTCGATATCTGCAATGGCTATATGCATTAGCACAGAAGCTCATACTGGTCTTTAAACTTCCTCTTCCACCAAAATTTTCTCCTAGAACGAGCCAATACCCTTCCAATCAAGACCTCCCTAGTCAAGGTCCTCCACCAAGTAATTAGTAATAATTATCTTCTATGTTTTTCGTCATAATTTTTTTTGTTGGGTTTATTTGTTATAATTTTAATATCTCATGGATTTTATTTTATAAATATAATTAACTACATACGAGCAACTAATTAATATTTCATAAAAAATATATATATTGTTTGTTACACAGCAATACAAAAGGTGGATAAAACTGATATCGTTGGCTGCCATATAAGATGCTATAATTTAATTGATTGAAAGATTGATTGTTTGCAATGTGATTATGGATTGTAATTTGTACATAATTACCACTAACAAATCTATTACATTTAAAATTATATATTTGTGTTGTTATAAATTTTAATTTATTTTTCTCTTATATATAGTTTCACAATACAATTTTAGGTTCAAATACTCTTCATAGTCACGGGAAAGCTAATAATTGATGCATTTTTTTAAAGAAAAAGCATTGAAGATCAACAATTTGGAGAAAATGGTCAAACATCTATTCCAAATTCTGAAAATATAGTTCCCACACATCCTAAGAAGGTTCAAAGAATTGAAAGTGAAATATTTAATATTGCCTCTTTGGGGCGTGATCCTGGAAAACATCCTCCAATTTGGGAATACCCAATTAATTAACAAGATGAAATTTGTCGAGCTTATATTAAAGCTGGACCATATCAAATCAAACTTGAAAGCTATCTGCCATCCGGATCAAAGGAGCATCTTCGACATTTTTGTAGCTCTTGATTTGAATTGTTTCCTCTTTGGCTAGAATACTCTCCATCAGTTGATGCAGCATTTTGTTTGCCTTGCTATTTATTTAGTAAGCCAATTGGACGGATGGAAGCAAACAAATTTGTTCTTGGAGGCTTTAAGAACTGGAAGATAGTCAACGATGGAATAATTGTGCTCTCTTATGACATGTGGGTAAAATTCCTAACTCAGTTCATAAAAATAATGTAAAAGTCTATAATGATTTGATGAATGCTTCAATACATATTAGAGGTTTTATTGAAAAACAAACTTACGAGCAAATTGAGAATAATAGATTAAGACTTCAAGTTACAATTGATGTAGTCAAATGGCTTGCCCTTCAAGCTTGTGCCTTTCGAGGACGTGACGAAAGTAAAGAATCAATTAATTGGAGAAATTTTCATGAATTTCTGAAGCTATTGGCATCTTACAATGATAAGGTGATGGTGATTTGTATTCTTTCATATATCATTTTCTAAAAATTGTATTCTTTTTTATTTCTTATATTTGTATGTTCTTTCCTAAAATAATTTGTTTAATTGAAATTAATGTATAGGTTGCAAGTGTTGTTCAAGAAAATGCTCCTTTAAATGCCACATATACATTGCCTACTATTCAAAAGGAGATTCTTTATATATTTTCCAACAAGGTCAAAAAAGAGATTCGTCAAGAAATTGGAGACTCAAAATTTTGCATCATAGTAGATGAAGCACTTGATGTGTCCAAAAGAGAGCAAATGACTCTTGTTTTGAGATTTGTAGATAAAGAAGGGTTCATTCGTGAACGATATTTTGGTGTTGTCCATGTACGTGACACTACAACGTTAGCTTTGAAAGAAGGTATATTTTTTGTTCTTTCTCAACATAATTTAGTTATTTCTAACATACGCGGGCAAGGGTACGATGGAGCTAGTAACATGAGAGGAGAGTGGAATGGCTTGTAGGCTTTAATTTGTAATGAATTTCCATATGCATATTACATCCATTGTTTAGCCCATCACTTCCAACTTGCTTTAGTTGCAGCTTCTTGAGAAGTAAGTCAAGTTCATCAATTTTTCTCTACCTTGGTTTTCATTATCAATATTGTTACTGCATCTTGCAAGCGTAATGATGAATTAAAGGAGGCTCAATCTGTTGAACTTGCTACTAAGATTACAAATGATGAAATCAAATCAGGGACGGGGCTAAATCAAATTGGCACCTTAAAGCGAGCTGGAGATACTCGTTGGAGTTCTCATTTGGATTCTATTTCTAGCTTGCTCAAAATGTTTAATGCAACTTGTGTGGTTTTGAGTAAAATTGCAAAAGAAAAAGTTTCATATTCTCAACGTGGAGATGCAGATTTTGCTTGCAATCAATTATTATCTTTTGAGTTTGTTTTCATATTACATCTTATGAAAGAGATTTTGGAAATTAGTAGTATTCTTTGTGTAGCCTTACAACGACAATCACAAGATATTTTGAATACTATACATATTGTTGCAAGTACAAAAAAGGCTACCTAAAAGCATTCGAGATTCAGGATGGGATTCTTTCCTCATGAAGGTTACATCATTTTGTGAGCAACATCAAGTTGATATCCCAGATTTGGACGCTCAATATGTTGCAAGGGGTGGAAGATCTCGAAATCAACAAGATAAGATTAACGTTATGCATTATTGTTGAGTTGACATCTATATTACTACACTTGACTATCAGTTGCAAGAATTAAACTCTAGATTCAATGAACATTTAGTAGAGTTGCTTGTACTGAGCACTGCTTTTGATCCTAGAGATGGATTTAAATTGTTCAAGATTGATGATATTTGCAAACTTGCAGAGAATTTCTATCCTGATGATTTCTCAGAGCAAGAAGTAGTACGTCTAAGAATTGAACTTCAACATTTTGTGCTTGACATTCCAAGTCATCCTGAATTACAGAATTTATCTAGTATTCATGAATTGTGTCAAGGCTTGGTGAAAACAAGGAAAGCAATTATGTATCCTCTTATTGACAGATTACTTAGGCTTGTTCTTACTCTTCCTGTATCAACAGCAACTACAGTACGAACATTTTCTATCATGAAAATTATCAAGACAAAGCTCTGAAACAAGATGGAAGACAGTTTTTTGAATGATTGCTTAATTGTTTATATTGAGAAAGAAATTGCTACAAAATTTAGTATTGAATCCATTATAGATGAGTTTGCATCTATAACGAATCGTCGAGTACAACTAACTTATAAAAATAAAAAATTGATGTTTTGAATTATTATTGTCGCTCTTTCTATTGAGATACTTGTTATTTGAAAGACTGTACCTTGTTTTTAAAGGTTATACACATAGTATATTTGGATCTTTATGATGAATTATTATAAATTATAGTTGTATAATAATATGAATTATTCAGTATGATATTTGGCCCCCTTGTCTATAAATCCTGGCTTCAACACTAGTCAAAATTTATTTTAGAAAACAAAATTTGTATTTAACTAAAATACAAGGGACAAAGTAGTATTTGCCAACAATAAATTAGATTCAAAGCTGCACTTTTTATTTATTATTATTATTATTATAATATTATAGTATTTATACACATAAAAGTTGGAATTTGATAATATAAAATTATCCTAAGTTTCTCAATGTGATTAAGTTATTTCATACTACGTTCACGACAACAATTTTCCTATTTAATTACAAAATAATAACATGTTAGAAAAAGTGTAACTGACTTGTATTAAATAAAGTAATTTTGTAATAAGGGGTATTTGCGGCATAAATACCACATGTTTTCAGTTTTATAGACTTATATACCACATCTTTTTTTTTCGACGGATTAAATACCAAATGTTATGTTTTGGGCAATTCCGTCACTACCACTCTGTTAAATACTATTACGGCTGGTTAGGATGCTAGCTGTCATGATCTTATTAGTCCATTTCACATTAATTTTTTTTAAAATAATTTGAACATGTACGCCCTAAATATCCGCGCAGTATTGGCGAGCTGGGAAAGGGCCTAATTCGATCCACCACGTGTAAATCGTCCACCCGAAGCTGTTGTTACGAGCTTCCATCTGTCCAGCCCGAGTTGATTAGAGAGTTAACTGCTACTCGGAGGCAACGGGTCAGCAGTATGGATGTCACGAGCTAGCGCTACGTTAAGCTCGTGATGCAGCAGAGATCTGACACCTGAATCCTTGTAAAGTCAATCACGCAATATAAACGTGCATATATCAGACATCACTTGTCTATTCCATTCCTGAATTCTTGGACGTGCAGTATAAACGTGCGTGTTCAGACATCCCACGCCTGGTTTGGGCCATGGGGCCCATTATCCCTTCTTACCTATTGATTAGACCACACTTCCCTGTAAGGTTTTAGGAATTAATCATCAGTGTCACAAAGATGACGTGAAGGGTAAAGGGATCACGGGATGACCCCATTGCCAACCCAGGTATCCTCTTCCTATAAAGACCAAGATCCTGGGCAGTGCAAGGGGTTGGCATATTTTTGTAAAGAAATACTCTGTAAGAAATAGCCAAGAGATATCAATAATATCGACTGGTGGACTAGAGGGATTTTAACCTTCGAACCACCTAAAAAGAAAGGAGTGATCACTTTCCCATGATATTAATTTCTCAAGTCTATAATTTAGCTATTTTCATATTACGGTTCACCAATTAACACTAATCTATCCTACTTATTCGTATAATTACCTGTTGGTGAAGAACCGTGTCAACAGTTTTGTGCTTTCATTGATAGGATTTAGATTGGTGCTATCGCAAAAACCTGATCATGGTGGTTACTCGTTCGAGACATGGTAACGAGGCAGACCAACATGATGGGCAGGAGGCCCACCATGCCGCCATATCCGATGAAAAAAACCCCAAGATCCAGCAGCCGATGGGCTAGGACGACACCGGGAGTTCGGCTCCCCGACCGCCAAATCTAAACCCAGGCCTCCTGACGGCGATAGAGATGGAGAACATACAGTTGAGGAGTCAGCTATCCAAAGCAAGTAAGCAAATCGAAGAAGTCTTGGCCTGACTGCCCCCTCTTACAACCGACGTTAACATCAGAAAGAGGCAAAGTGAGACTCACAAGTCCCGCAGGGATAATCGGCCTAGACCCAGTCGATCGTCAGAACCTCAACCCCGAGTTCTACACCCACGTCACACCATAACCAGGAAACTATGTTTGAGGAGTTTCCCAGGCCAATAAGCAATTCAGCCGTTCAGTCCGAACCTCGAATCCTAGCTCGATTCCACCGTCGAACGCTCCCAGAAGGGCTCGTGGCAGCTTGCGGAGGAGATCCGGGGAAGGCTTGCAAAGACAGCCTACTCTGGCCAACACTCATGTGCCGCGGTCCGACCACCGAGCGCAGGATGCTGGAGATGGTAGAGTAGAACGGGCGCGAGCTAATTTGATCTGCTCGGAGGGGACTAGGATCGCATCACCAATTAGGCATCCCCCGTCGCCGATAAGATACCCATCTCCTCCCTGTCCAGTTCGAGACATTCCGACACATGGGAGCAGCAGAAAAAATCCTCCTCCCGCCGGTCCTTCCCATCGCAACCGAGCACGCGGGGAGGTCCCGGATCCTCACCCCCAGTAGCGGGCTCCAAGCTTTTCCAACAGGAGCTACTGGACTGGGAGCCACCGAAGTGGCAGATCCGGTGGAGAACTGCGTAATTGCTTGAGTTCGGCGCAAAGCCCTTGGACCGCCTCGAGGGTCGACCTTCGAGATCGCCTCAACTCCCAGAGGGGGGATCTGGCTAGAAATGGAAGTCATGCTCACCGAGGGGATGGTCTTTCCGAAGTACGTGACAGTGGGAATGTCCCACCTAACCAAGCTCAAGCTTGGAGGGACAATAACCCGCCTAACGCGTACAATGGAACTGGAGTTGTTGAATAGCCCGAGAACAACCAAGGGATTAAGGACCAAACCCTAGAGTGTTTAGCTCAGATGGAGGAGCTGATGAAGAAGCTCTTGTCAGGAAAGGAGAAAGACGAGTATGACTCAGGGGACGAACTCGAGCTTTTCGCCCCCAACATAGCAGCCACAACGTACCCGCCGGGTTTCCGGATGCCCCACCTGTCTAAGTTCGATGGAGACAGAGACCCGTCGGATCATTTGGGTATGTTCAACACCCTGATGATGGCCCATAATATCGGCTTCGAGATGAGGTGTTTGATATTCCTTTCCACCTTGACTGGGCCAGCTAGGCAATGGTTCAAGCAGTGTAAAAAGCATTCCATCAGCTCGTGGACGAATTTTTTTGCTGACTTCAAGAGGGCGTTCCGAGCTTCTCAAGCTGCCCGCGTCAAAGCTGACACCCTGGCGAGCGTGAAGCAAAAGCCTGGGGAACCTTTGAAAGCTTACCTGAGCAAGTTCGCAAACGTCGCGGCTCGAGCCAAGGACGCAGACGATAGTTCCAAGCTTATGGCCTTGAGGACTGATGTCGTAAAAATGACTCAAACCGTTGCACAGAATAACCAGGGGGTGGAGGTAAGAGAAAAGGGAGCGGCGAGGGCAGCCAGCACGGTCCGAAGAAGAACAAGCCCGTGGAAAAATCTAAGCCAGTCTACGCGGCTTATACCAAGCTCACAAACACTAGGGAACACATTTTCCTAGCAAACTCTGCCCGCCTCCCCTGGAAAAAGCCAGAGCCTTTGAAACACCAGAAGCCTAAGAGGGACCCTTCCAAGTTCTGTCGATTCCACAACGACATTGGCCACAACACTGACGATTGTAGGCATTTGAAGGATGAGATCGAAACACTCATCAGATCGAACCTTTGGCTCAATATGCGCGGAACCGAGTTTCTACTAGTTAGCCAGCCCCGGAAGCTCCGATAAATCAGCCCAAGCCCCGGATAAGTCAGGATACCCCTCCTCCTGTAATAGGAGGAGAGATATCCACAATCTCCGGAGGCCCCCATTTGGCCGACACGAGCAGAGGTGCCCAGAAGAGATATGTCAATGAGTTGAAGGCCCATAACGGAGTGGAATTCGTCCCGGAGCAACATCTACCCAAACAGCAACGATTGGAGAGGCAACCAATCATTTTTACCGAGGAGGACGCTAGTCACGTCCAGTTCCCCCATAACGATCCTCTAGTCATAACTGTCCAACTCGCCAACAGGAGAGTTAGGAGGATACTCGTCGATAATGGGAGTTCGGTGAACCTGCTGTTCCGATCTACACTGGAGAAAATGGGATTGTCTGTCACCGAGCTGAAGGCCACCTCCATAATGTTGTATGAATTTTCCAGAGAAGGGTCGGCAGAAATAGGAACAATCAAGCTAGTAATAACCTTGGGAGAGGGGCCCCGAACTATCTCAAAGCTCCTCGAATTCATGGTTATTGATTGTCCCACCGCCTACAAAGCTATTCTGGGCCGACCTACGTTGATGGCATTTGAGGCCATAACCTCTATCCGCCATCTCATAGTCAAATTCCCCTCCTCTACGGGGATATGTACGGTCGGAGGTGATCAGCTCGCTGCCAGGGAATGCTACAGCATTTCCATGAAGAGAAAATCATGACCCGGGCAACAGACGATGACTATTCAAAGCGGGAATGAGGAATCTCAGGAAGTAGGACCTATTCCTGAGATAGAAAAACCTCAAGAAGCCAATGGGGAGGGTATCACCTTGAATGATGATATCGACCCCAGGATAGGCGAAGATAGATCCGAGCTCCAGGCCATCGAAGAACTCGAAGAGGTGAACATCGATCCAAAAGACCCCTAGAAGGTGGTAAAGCTCGGGAAAAACCTGTGTAATGAGAGGAAGGCAGAGCTGCTGAGATTCCTACAAGAGAATCTAGATGTGTTCACCTGGTCTCATGAAGACATGATAGGGATCTGCCCAAGCGTCATCATGCACACCCTCAACTTGGACAAGAATGTGCCTGCGAAGTCCCAGAAACAAAGGCGCCTGGGCACGACCCGAGCTGAGGCCCTAGAAGAGGAAGTAGCTCGACTTTTAAAGTGCGGCTTTATTCGCAAGGCAAAATACCCGATCTTGGTCGCCAATCCTGTTTTGGTCCCGAAGCCCAACAGGAAGTGGCGGATCTGCATGAATAAAGCCTGCCCCAAAAACTGCTTCCCCTTGCCAAGGATTGATCAATTGGTAGATGCCACTGCAGGGCACGAGCTCATGTCCTTTATGGATGCATACTCGGGCTATAACCATATCGCCATGAACCCTGCAGACTAGGAACACACTAGCTTCATGACCCCAACTAGTGTTTATTGTTACAAGGTTATGCCCTTTGGGCTGAAAAATGCAGGAGCTACATACTAGAGATTGGTCAACAGGATGTTTATTAATCAGATCGGGAGAAACATGGACGTGTATGTTGACGACATGTTGGTCAAGTCGAAAACTGTCGATAACCATGTCCCCGATCTGAAGGAATGTTTTAAAATTTTAAGACAGTACGACATGAGGCTGAATCCCCAAAAGTGTACCTTCGGGGTTGCGTCAAGAAAATTTCTGGGTTTCATAGTCAACACCAGAGGAATAGAGGCGAACCCCGATAAAATCAGGTCGTTACTCGAGATGCCATCACCCCGGTCGCGAAAAGACGTCCAAAGTCTCACAGGAAGGGTGGCAGCCCTTAATTGGTTCATTTCCAAATCAATCGATAAGTGTTTGCCATTTTATAACCTGCTTCGGGGAAATAAAAAATTTGAGTGGACCGATGAGTGTGAGCGTGCCTTCCTCGACCTAAAAGCACATTTAGCTGAGTCACCTGTGTTATCTAAGCCCACGGAAGGAGAGCCTTTTTTTCTTTACCTAGCTATAACGAAAGATGTAGCCAGCGTCGTGCTGGTTCGTGAGGAGGACCGATCTCAGAAGCCGGTCTACTACATTAGCAAGAGGCTTCTCGGAGCCGAGTCTAGATATCCGATGATGGAAAGGATGGTGTTCTGCCTTATCACAGCCTCCAGAAAGCTCATGTCGTATTTCCAGTCCCATTCAATCCACGTCATAACCGATCAACCTTTAAGGCAGGTTTTGCAGAAACCTGAGGCATCGGGGCGTCTTTTGAAGTGGGCTATCGAGCTCGCCAATTCGAGATATTGTACGTGTTGCGAACTACGATCAAAATCCAAGCTCGGGCTGATTTTGTAGCAAAGTGCACAGGATTCCAAGAGGAACCAGTGGAAGAACCGGTACGAGCCTCATGGAAAGTCTTTGTGGACGGCTCGTCTAACGAGAATGGATCCGGAGCTGGAATTATTTTGATATCCCTGAAGGGACATTGTTTTCACTCCACGTTGCGATTCGGATTCGAGGCATCCAACAACGAGGCCGAATACGAAACTTTATTGGCTGGGCTAAGGGTGGCCCAAGAGTTGAAGGCCAGCTCCATCCAATGCTATAGCAATTCCGAGCTCGTGGTAAACCAGGTGTCAGGAGAATACCAAGTGCGGGGAACCTAGATGGCGGCCTACCTAGCTAAGGTAAAGAAGGAGCTGTCCACATTTGAGCACAGCCTAGTTGAACAGATACCTCGGGAGAAGAATGCCAATGCTGACGCCTTAGCAAAGCTCGCCACCTCCAGGGAGGCCGAAACCTTGGGCCTGGTACCGGTGGAATTCTTGGAAAGGCCAAGCATAGAGGAAGCCGGGAGGGAGGTCGAAATGATCGACACCAGGCCGACCTGGATGACCCCCATAGTCGAGTACCTCACAACAAGAAAGTTACCTGAAGAGCAAAACGACGCAAGGAGGGTACTTTACCAAGCTCCGAGGTATACAATGGTAGATGGGACATTGTACCGGCGTGGTATTTCTTTACCTCTTCTGCGGTGTGTTCTGCCAGGCGAAGCGAAAACCATTATGCGGGAGATGCATGAGGGATTTTGTGGAGATCACGTCGGGGGGCAAAACCTAGCCTTGAAGATATTAAGGCAAGGATATTATTGGCCCACTCTGTCGAAGGATTCGATTTCTTATGTCCAAAAGTGCGACAAGTGCCAGTGGTTCACCACGGTTGCCAAAGCCACTCCAGTCGAGCTGAAGATGATCTCGTCCCCGTGGCCGTTCGCGGTCTGGGGAATTGATTTAGTTGGTGCCCTGCCCACGGGAAAATGAGGAGTTCAATATGCGGTGGTGGATATTGACTACTTCACAAAATGGCTGAAGCAGAGCCCTTGGCGACGATTACATCAAAGAGGGTCCTCGACTTTGTGGTTAAGAATATTGTCTGCCGATTCGGGCTGCCAAAGAAGATCGTGTCGGATAACGGAACCCAGTTCGATAGTGACCTCTTCACCAAATTCTACGAGAGGCATGACATAATTAAAAGCTTTTCCTCTGTGGCCTACCCCCAGGCTAATGGACAGGTCGAGGCTGTAAACAAGACACTAAAAGCGAGCCTTAAGAAGAGGTTGGATGAAGCCAAGGGAGTTTGGCCTGAACAGCTCCCCTAGGTGCTGTGGGCGTACCGGACCTCACACCGAACTTCGATGGGTCACACTCCTTTCTCCCTGACTTTCTGGAGCGAGGCCGTCCTTCCTGTCGAAACAAAGATAGCCTCGCATAGAGTCCGGGCATTTGACCAAGACCAGAACGACAAATTGCTCAACGAGTCCCTCGACCTAATTGACGAAAAACGAGAAGCTTCGCAACTGTAGCTCGCGCATTATCAACAAATGATCACTCGGTATTTCAACTCAAAGGTCAAGAGACGCATCTTTAACTTAGGCGACCTGGTGCTCCGAAGAGTCTTCTTGACCAGTAAGGATCCCAAGGACGGAGTGTTGGGACCAAACTGGGAAGGACCCTATCAGATAATAGAGGTTGTGAAGGAAGGGAACTTTAAACTAGCTCGGCCTAATGTAGAAGCAGTCCCACGGACATGGAACGCTACACACCTAAAGAAATATTATCAATAGTCATACTTTTGTAAGGCTTAATTATGAAAGCCGCCTTGTTTTATTAAAAAAATGAGATGTACATCCCTTGTATATCGTTGTATGTTTTCGTGTGCGTGTAGTATTAGAAGAGTGTGTTCCAAGTAACCAAGAAAGTTCCCTTTCTGGTTACTTGGGGGGCATATGTCCTAGATACAACCAGGCCCCGAAGCTTAGAAGTTGGTTTAAATTGACTAACTAGTGTTTTTCTTAAAAAGTGCGAGGTGTCGATAAAACTAACACGAACTAAGTTTTTAAAATCAATGTCCTGGATATAACCAGATCCAAAAACTTAGAAGTTAATTCAAATTGGTTAATCGATGTTTTTCTTAAAAAGCACGAGGTATCAATAAAAAATTAACGCAAACTAAGTTTTTAAAATCAATGTCCTGGATATAACCAGGTCCGAAAACTTAGAAGTTAATTCAGATTGGTTAATCGATGTTTTCCTTAAAAAGCACGAGGTATCAATAACAATTAACACGAACTAAGTTTTTAAAATCAATGCCCTGGATACAACCAGGTCCTAAAACTTAGAAGTTGATTCAAATTGGTTAATCGATGTTTTTCTTAAAAAGCACGAGGTATCAATAACAATTAACGTGGACTAAGTTTTTAAAGTTAACCGTCCTGGATGCAACCAGGTCCTAAAAACTTAGAAGTTAGTTAAAATTGACTGGCAGTGCTTTGTGGTTTCAAAGAAAAAGTCAATAAACTAACGCAAACTAAGTTTTTACCAAACACGCTAAAAAAATAAATAATAACAATAATAATAAAAATAGATTGAAATGAAAGTCAGGGAAACCAATTGTCTCGAGGAGGAAAAACCTCGTGGTAAAAGATTACAAGTAAATAAAGAATACAAAAGTTCTAGGCCCCCCCAGGCCGCTCCGATGAAGTCACCCCTTCGGTCTCCTGCTCGTCAGCAGCGGAAGTCTCCCCAGTCTCAGAAGGCGGATCCTGTTGAAGGCGGGCCTTGAACTTCTCGAGGAATGGCTCCCACACCTCAGGCGCTAGGAAGGAGAAGTCGCCATCCTGGTTGAAGGCCTAGTAGTGATAAAGCATGGCCTGCATGGAGGAGCTGGAAGATGCCCTCTCTGCCACGGTGGCGGCCTCGGTCTCCAACTGCTTAGCCTTGGCCTCCTCGAGCTCGGTCTTCGCAGTAGCCAAGGCGACCTGTGCAGCCTCAGCCTCCAATTGCTTAGCCCTGGCCGCCTCCAGTTCGGCCTTCGCAGCAGCCAAGGCGACCTGTACGACCTTTTCGCTTTCTTTGGCAGCCGTCAGGGCAACCTTGGCATTTTGCTCTTGCTGTTGTGCAAACGCGAGAGCGCCCTGAGCAGTCTGGAACTCGTCCCTGATCTCGTCAATCCTGACCCTACACCAAGCTATGCTATGGTGTAGAGCCAAAGCCGCCTGCAAAGACATAGATAATAAGGCATGTGCTAGAAAAAAATCAAAGAAGCATGTGCTGGGAAGAAAACAAAGAAAGTTAACTTAATAAACTTACCGTGAGGATCATCCCCAGCGAAGACTCCATAACATTCTTGAGGCTCCTCGTCTCGATCTCCCGCAAGTCCCTTGGGGTGGCACTGTAGTAATGATCCACCGTATAGCTCGCGGTCTCGTAAACCGTCCCTCGGAAGGCCTCGGGGATTTTCTCCAGGGCCTGGGTGTTAACCGGGATACGCACGGTGGGAGTGGGAGCTGGCGGGGTTCCAGCTGGTGCCTCTTGTTCCCGAGTAGGGACTGGAGGTCGCAGGGGAGGTGGGGGCATGTTCTCTGCGGCTGCAAGGACCTAGCCCCTCCCCTTAGCGGGAGACTTAGAGGTGGTCCCGGGGGGAGGAGTCTTCTTGGTCAGCCGGGGTTTCTTGACCAGTGGCCCGGACGATCCGGAGGGAGGATTTCCCCCTGGAAGATGGACCGCAGGACGTTGTCTCCGGGCTGGGCCATCTCTTCGCCTGAAACAAAAAAGAAGGGAGCGTTAGTATACATGTAAGGTTACTTCATTACAAGAAAAGTCTAAAGGTGTATTGAAAAGGTCCTACCCTCCGAGCTAGAGGAGGAATCTATTGCCACGACCTACAGCCTCAGAGCTTCTATGAGGGAGTCTATGCTTATAACTTCGCGAATGAGAGGGGGCTCTGGGTCTGGATCCGCCTCAGGACTGGGCTCCTCTACATACTGCCTAAGCCCTGGAGCGACTACACCCTCCAGAAGGGAGGGCCACGACCTAAGGTTGGTCCCGTACTCCTCGAAAAAGGCCGACCTAAAAGCCAAGGTGTTGTCTACTACTATAGTGCCCCTAGGGCGGCCCATATCATGGCGCAACACTAGTTGATCTACACACTAGAGTAGGGTTATGTTAAGGTCTAGGTCATCTCGATGACGATGTATGAGCTGGCTTGGGTTAAACCTAGCAAGCCTTAGGTCTGCGGCAGCCCTGTCTAAGTCCCTAACACGTATGGGTTACCTTGGCCAGAGGGACCGGCTGCTGCCCTGGACTAAATCTGATCCACGTCGAGGCCCTGAGTAGCCTCGAGAGCCCGCTTTCGTCACACGAGTAGCACCTCATCTTCCTCGTCCTGCTCGTCATTGTCTGCAGCATCCCCCTCGGGGATAGGCACTAGCTCGCGAGCTACTGGGATAGCCCACGACCTCCTCAAGGCCAGAGTATGGCCCGAAGAAATTAACTTACACGCGAGCATCGTCTCATCAGATATGAGCTGGCGGTAGTCTTTTTCACTTGGTGGGAGCCCCGCCAAGGTATCGTATTGACCCCCAAGGGTCACTGATTTAGCCATCCTCGCAAAAATGGCTACACGATGATGTTCAAGTCAACATGCATGAAAAGAAATAAAGCAATGTGGTGATTTTGCGAACTGAGAATAGAGAGAACTTACGAGGACGGTTGAAGTAGTGGTATTCGCAGTTGCGAAACCTCGTCGACATGAAGAACTGGTCCTTGAAGTTGTTGGGGTGGCTGGGCAGCTCAATGACTGCAGGAGAGTTAGGAAAACGGATCAAATAGTAGAACCCGTCGCCTCGCCCTCATTGATCCGGGCTGGCTTTGAGGCAGAAGAAGAAAAGGATGTCTACTGGTGTAGGGACCTCCCACTCGTGCCTCAGGAAGAGGTACCTCTGCCCTGCTAGCAGACGGTAGGAGTTAGGGGGCAGTTGGAAGGGAGCCAGCTTCACGTAATTCAGAAAATTCGCGAAGTACTGGTCCAGGGGTAGGAAGGCCCCGGCCTTGAGGTGTTCGTCGCTCCAAGATGCGAACTCCTCATCGAGAGGCGTGCAGATCCTCTCGCCCTCGAGGGGAGGTCGAGCAACAAGAGCGCCTGTCCCAATTTCGATGTTATGGGACAACAGGATCTTGTTGACCCTCCCTTGGGTCGTAATCTTCGAGACTATCCTCTTTGCCTCGAAGAAAGCATCAGGTCCCACCTCGACCTCTTTCTCCAATGTGGGACCGAAGTAGGGGATGGGATAATCCACAGCAATCCATTTCCCCTTGCTGGCCTGCTGGGATGACGAGCCAGCCATGCTCTTCTTGGGTATGTTCTTCCTGGGCCCCATCTGGTCGCCTAACGAACAAGAATGAAGAAAAGTTTAAATGGGCGACCTAAAAATAGAAAAGGGAATATAGCGCGAGAAGTGATTTTCATACACGGGCTGAGGTAATCTCACCCCGCGGTGTGTGAAGCCACGCATTGCAATGGTCATGCGCCCACGTTTCCAACGGAACCCTGATTGCTCGGGATCTGTGTGTCAGGAGGATCAGGATAATGCTTGCCTTGGAGGGAAAGTTTTAAAAAGCAAAACTGCCTAGGAAGCGTGACCCCTAAGCTACCCGGTTTTGCACCCTAGAAACCTCTCACCTTCCCCTTTCCAAACAGGCATTCCCTAAAGCTACCCAAAATAATTATCCAGAAATTATCTTGTCCTAAATATCACATTCCTATACATGTTCTCATATAGTCGATATTCCTAGGATCAAAACCTATGCACCAAAAACCAGCCAAAAACAACCTACAGTGTGCGACTAAGAAATAAGTTTACCTAACAGAGAAACGGAAAGATCAAAACATGCAACAGGCAGAGGACTTACAGTGTTTTTTCCGTGTGAAAGTTGCAAAAAGCGTAGGAATCAGAGTCCTGGTGGAGCCTTTAAAGCTGGACTGACGAAGAAACTCTTGTGGCAGGAGTGTAGGGATCTCTGGGATGATAACCAGAAGAAGAAAAACTTTTGAGACTAAAAAAGAGAGAAAATGAGGAAAAAATTTCAAATAAAGGGTGGCTAATACGGAAGATGGCCAACCTTATATATACGTAAGAGACAAAGGAACGAGGACCGTTCGATCAAATTAATGCAACATACGAGGGTCATAACTCGAGAGGCGAAACGATGGCCAAAGGAAGGCTAGGCCATTTAATGCAATTCTCGGAAGCCGAACAGTCGTCAACCATGGCGCTCCACGTGTCTGATACCCGCACAGTGGGCGGGACATGAAGAGTCGAAAGGGAAACTTAAAAGCCCCCGCTGTGAAGGTCACAGATGACGTCATGGGTCACGAGCAGGGGCTTGGGGGGCAAATGTACGCCCTAAATATCCGCGCACTATTGGCGAGCTGGGAAAGGGCCTAATTCGATCCGCCATGTGTAAATCGTCCACCCGGAGCTGTTGTTACGGGCTTCCATCTGTCCAGCCCGAGCTGATTAGAGAGTTAACTGCTACTCGGAGGCAGCGGGTTAGCAGTATGGATGTCATAAGCTGGCACTACGTTAAGCTCGTGATGCGGCAGAGATTTGACACCCGAATCCTTGTAATGTCAATCACGCAATATAAACGTGCATATATCAGACATCACGTGTCTATTCCATTCCTGAATTCTCGAACGCGCAGTATAAACGTGTGTGTTCAGACATCCCACGCCTGGTTTGGGCCATGTGGCCCATTATCCCTCCTTACCTATTGATTAGACCACACTTCCCTGTAAGGTTTTAAGAATTAATCATCAGTGTCACAAAAATGACGTGAAGGGTAAAGGGATCATGGGATGACCTCATTGCCAACCCAGGTATCCTCTTCCTATAAAGACCAAGATCCTGGGCAGTGCAAGGGGTTGGCATATTTTTGTAAAGAAATACTCTGTAAGAAATAGCCAAGAGATATCAATAATATCGACTGGTGGACTAGATGGATTTTAACCTTCGAACCACCTGAAAAGAAATGAGTGATCACATTCCCATGATATTAATTTCTCAAGTCTATAATTTAGCTATTTTCATATTACGGTTCACCAATTAGCACTAATCTATCATACTTATTCATATAATTACTTGTTGGCGAAGGACCGCGTCAATACAACATTATTTAAAATAAAAAAAATAATTAAAAATATGTTTTAAATTATAAAAATTAAAATTTATCAAAAAAAATTATAAAAATTAATTTAATTAAATTTAAAAATAAGTTTAATTAGTTTTCCTCTTCTCTTCTTCTTCGGCGAAACCCAGATCTGTCAAGAAGTGGGGCTATGCGATGGAGGCTCCATGGAGGAGGAGGTGTGGCGTCAAAGGGCTGGGTCAGGCTGTGCAGAAAGGAGGTGCCGCCTGAAAGCTTCTGTGTTTTCTCATCATCGCCTGTGTTCATCAAGGAGGATGTGTGTCGCATGTGTTAGGGCTGTGCGAGAAGAGAGAGAGAGGAACCAGATCTAGCAAGGAACCCCTTACCCATCGAAGCCCAGAAGCTTTCAGGCGTGGTCAATGGCCTGAGATCCCTTCCAATCAAATACCCTAAATCAAACTTATTAAAACTACCCTAAATCAAATATTTTTTTCTCTTTCTTCCTCATATGATCTATCGTCGTCTTCTTCTCAGGTGAAGGCTTGCGGCTGGGCTGGGGAGGAATCTTGGGATGTTGAGAGGTTGGAGACGCAGATGCTAGTAGTTGGGTTGGGGAGGAAGCTAGTGACTGGGTTTTGGTTCGGCTTCAATGGTCCACTGACGAGGCACAGGGGTGGAGAAGAAGTTGTTGGGGGTGCTAGTTGAATCCCAGTCCGCAAAAATTCTGAATACATCTTCAAAGCATTTTTCCCTTCTCCATGGCAACCATATCCGGAGATAATTGTGCCCCATGAGACCATGTCCTGCTCTGACATTTCATTGAAGCACTTCTTAGCATTCTTCAAGTCACCACACTTTGAATACATATCAACAAGAGTTGTGTCCACCAGGATACACGGTCTTATGCAGCTTCTAATAACAAAATTGTGGATCCATTTCCCCTGATCGAGTGCCCCAATAGATGCACAAGCTTGGAGGAGAGAGACAAATGTTAGTGAGTCTGGTTTTTTAAGTGTTGTTCTCATCTCAGAGAGGAGAAACAGACCCTCACACAAATGGTCATTTTGAGCATATTCAGCTACTATTGCATTCCAAGAAACCAAATCTCTTTTGCTCATTCTTTCAAAAACTACACGGCTTTGTTGCAGATGCCCACACTTTACATACATGGTTACAATAGAATTCTGGGCAGGTGAATGAGAGAGAGAGAATGTAGAGAGGTGGTTTTGAGACAGATCTCTCGAATAAAATGAAAAAGAAGGGAGAAGAAAGAGAGAGGAAGAGAGGAATGAGAGAGAGAGAAAATTTGTTTTTTAATATTTAAAAATAATTAGTTCTTTTTTTAATATATATTTTTTTAATGTTTTAATTTTTTTTATTTTAAATAATGTTGAAATTATTTTTAAAAAAATTAATGTGAAATTGACTAATAAAATCATAACACATGACATCCTAATCAGCCGCAATAGTATTTAACGGTGATAGTAATGAAATTGTCTAAACCATAACATTTTGAAAAAAAAATGTGGTATATAACTAAAAATATGTGGTATTTATGCAGCAAATAATGTTTATAAAAACAATTTCTAATTTCATTAAAGACAAAAAATTGACTTTTTCATTTCCGTTTTCCGTTTCTCTCTCCCATTTCTCCCCTTCACTCTACACCACTTAGCCATCACTCTCATAATCTGATGCTCTCCTTGGCATGGGTAAGTACTTCAGCCAACAATTTCCACAACTTTGTTCTCAGAAGATCAACAGGCCTTATCGACGAATTTGATATATATTATGTTCTTTGACTTTAAAGTTTAAATTAATCACTATTCTTTGTTTATGTTATTTTATGTTTTGGATTTAGCGCAACAGAGTTTTGTTAATATAATATGGGAAGTAGCTAAATCCCTAACTATCTATAGTTCAATTTCACCATAGAGATTGAATTTTTAGTCATTGATACCTTGCTCACAAGAGGCCTAATTGCTTTGCTCTGTATGTCATTGTTTCATATGTGTTAGATTGATTATTAAGGATCGTCAGATTCTTGTTCGGGAGCACGAGGTAACAATTTCATTGTCCTTATTGGGTTTTGATTGATATCCTTAAATGTAATTGAATTTAGTTCCATTGTTTGATCAGTATAATTTTGATAAAATGTGAGCATGAGAAAGTTAGATTAATTAATAGGAATGGAAGTAGGTGTATTTTTTTGGGAGTTCTTTGTTTAAGTTATATTCTAAAAATTGTTGTATTTACAGAGTAAGAAAACTGTTTGATAAAATATCTCAAAGATACATTGACTTGGATATAAAGTAATAGTTGAGGAAGCAACAAGATGAAGCTCAGAAATGGTTTTAAGCTTTGAATATGTAGTTGAATATAATATAGGATATGTAGCTGACACACTTTTGTGAATATGTGGAGTAATTTGAATATGTAGTTGAATATAATATAGGATATACAGCTTTGTGAATATACAGAGTGATTACTGCTAATTTAAGAAGTGATTTTCAGGTTAATTTAAGAAGTGATTTTCAGGTTTGAGGTAAAGTGTCTTGAGTCTGTATTTTTTGTTTTTGATGGTGTATTTTTGTCCAATATACATAAATGTATATATATGGAGAGTGTGTATTCTGTATTTTGGAAAAAAACAAAACAAAGCAGAGAAACTCTCTATAAAATGCAAAAACGAAACAATGACTCTGCTTTATATATTATCACTTTAGACAGTGTGGGTCAACAATAATCACAAAGATACATGTATGTATATGTAATTTTTGTAAGATGTTCCATACATTCCCCTGAATTTATCTTATATCTTATTTGTGTTTTATAACTTATGCTTATGTTTCTTTCTCTGTTTTCTACTCTATCTAGTTGCTGAAAAGTGGTGTCTTTGCTAGCATTAAAATCAGATTCTTTTTCATATTTCATTGTTGGAACAATTATTTTGTATTTTATCATACTTGCAGATTATTCTAAGAAGAACCTACACTAATACTGAATGCTTTGGAGTACTACTTGTAGGCTCCCCTATATTTCAAGTTTACAAAACTGCAAATCTCTTCCAATCATTCTGAAAGAATAGGCCCCATATTTCTTTGAAGCAATTTTGGCACTTACTTCTTGCTTCATTTATGTTTTTTTCTTCAAGTGAAGCCCATTTTACATTCTAGTAACTTTTTCGCTATTAACTCATTTAGTTTCAAAGTCAAGCTGAGCTCAACTTTTTTTATCATAAAATTAATTGATCATTATGCTTGTAGTTGAAACTTGTGCTCTCATGTGAAAATATAGACCTAAACTATGATACTATTGTACCATGTTTCCATTAATTAGGATTGTGTTGTTTCCCAATTTAAACTAAGAACTTTCTCACCTGATATAGTTACGTGTTACTCTTTTCAAGCACGCATGTTACTCTTATCATACTCAGCGTGATTATTTCATTTTCATTGTGTCTCAATATCATTATAAATCCTTCAATTAAGCAAAAAAGCAACATGCAATTAGAACATTTTTGCAAGATGGCAGCTCATTCACACTGTCATTTAATATTGCAGCAGCTCAGAATTTCAAGTCTCATCAAATGGAATATTAAAGGATTGTCACAATGATGATAAAAGTTTTCTAAGGCCCAATTTTTGTAGTCTCTCATTCTGTGTGTGGCATTTAATTAATAACTTAATTTTCTTGATTTTGTTTATGTGTTACAGATCAGTGCTTACTTCACTGATAAGCCTCCAATCCAGGCCGTCTACACTAGGAGGCCCCGAAATAATTAGGTTTTTATGGTGTTAATTGTACCCTGTTTTATTTAGTTTTATTCTGTTTTATTAGTTAATCTAATTGGCTGTTTTAGGGCTGAGTTGTAATTGTTGTATTTGGTCTTTCTTTTTCCTAGCTGGCATTAGATTGTTATATTGTAAAAGGACCAAAGCCTATAAATAAGGCAGGGGTCTCATTTAGAAGGCAGCTTGTGATAGAGAGATCTAGACTTAGGAGGAGCAGCCATCTGAAAAGGTTGTAATTGGAGATACTAGCATCTCGAAAGCTAGACTGTATTTCTTTTCTCACCATTAATAAAGAGGTTTTCTATGAGGGATTTCATTCTTGGTGTTACTGTGTTGGTAGAAAAATTCTATTCTCTAAAATTGTTCTATCAAATTGGTGCGGTGAGCTACGGACATGGGACCTAAGAAGGCCATGGAGAAGAGTGACTCTGCTGCTGTGTTCGAAGAAGAATTGGAGACTTTGAAGACTGAGTTCTCTGCATTCAAGAATTCAATGGAGGAGATGGCCACTAAGCTTCAACAATCTCAGCATGAGTTCCAAGAAAATCTGCAGCAACAATTCAAAGTTCTTTTTGACATCCAAGAAAGATCAAGAACTCATCAAGAACCAAGGGAGGGGAGCAATGATGCTACTGGCAGCCAGGAAAAAGGGAAGACCAAGGAGTCGGCAGTACCAATTGAACCACGGCAGAGTGGATTGCAACCAGGTTGCAGGAGTAGGTCTACAACCACATCTCCCACGACAGGATTCAGAGGCACACGACATTCAGAAGGGGGGTCCTTAGACCGAGGACAGCAAGAGACTCGACTCCGCCATGAAAATCGACTCAGAAAGTTGAAGATGCCTACCTTTGATGGAGACAATCCAGATGGCTGGATAATGCAGGTAGAAAGGTTCTTCATTTGCCATGGTTACGAAGAAGAGGAGAAGATAGAGGCAGCTTTCATCTCATTCTCTGGTGACGCACTACTGTGGTACCAATACGAGAGCAACAAACGTGACATACACAGCTGGGAAGAATTGAAAAGAATGCTACTTCGGCATTTCAGAGATACCCAGGAAGGATCCCTAAACGATCAGTTTCTGACAGTCAAACAAGAGGGGTTCTGTTTTGGAGTACAAAAAGAAATTTATCAGGTTGCTGGCACCATTAAAGAGTGTTGACCCAGCCGTGCAACTGAGCACTTTCATGAATGGGTTACTCCCTTCTTTACGGGCAGAATTGCGTATCATGAGACCAAGGAATGTAGATGAAGCCATGGAGGTAGTTCAGGATATAGAGGACAAGAATAAGGTTCAAAGGCAGCGATATTCCGTGACAAATAGGGCATCAACTTCGGAAGCATACCCAAAGGCAGAAAAACCAGCAGCTCGTCCTCATTTAGCGAATTCCACCACTGAAGTTAGGCGACTTACTGAATCTGAAATTCAGTACAAACGTCAAAAAGGATTGTGTTTTCGCTGCGATGAAAAATGGTCACCAGGCCATCGCTGCAAAAGGAGGAAATTGCAAGTTGTAATGGTGCCCGAGGTGATCGACGACACCATTTCAGACCCAGAATCTGATGACAACAGCGAGAGCAAGGCAGAAATGGACTCTACCGATGTCCACGACAATGTGGAAGTGTCCTTCCAATCCGTGGCTAGATTGACTACTAATTCGACTATGAAACTCAAGGGGGAACTCAGCTCAACCCCTGTGGTAATCCTCATTGACTCGGGGGCTACTCACAACTTTATTTCCAAAGCCTTAGTCGCTAAAATGAACCTGCCCGTCACCAAGACAAAGGAGTACGGGGTCACAATGGGAAATGGAGACTCAATGAAATGCGGCGGGGTTTGCAAAAATCTGAATATACATTTCCAAGGAGTGGACATTTGGGATGATTTCTTACCCTTACAACTGGGAAGTGCGGATATTATACTGGGATTACAGTGGCTAGCCACTCTTGGGCTAACTAAAACAAATTGAAAACTACAGACTATGGAGTTTCAGCTGGGCAAACGGACTGCCACAATCCACGGAGACCCGTCCTTGGACCGCTCAATGGTGTCCCAAAAGAATATGGTGAAGACTCTACAAGTCGAGAAGCAAGGGGTTTTACTGGAGTTGAATTTTGCTGGCAAGGATGAGGGCCTTTCAGCCATAGAGGTACCTGGAATTTTTGCATCTATTATTGATAAATATGCAGCTATTTTTAATATGCCTGCAGGACTGCCCCCGCAAAGGACACACGAGCATGCCATCAACCTCCAGACGGGTTCTGCCCCCATTAGTGTTCGTCCCTACAGATACGCACACGTACAAAAAGCTGAAATAGAGAAATTAATCTCTGAAATGTTGGCAGCCGGAATAATACAACTGAGTATTAGCCCCTTCTCAAGTCCAGTCCTCTTGGTCAAAAAGAATGATGGTTCGTGGAGATTTTGCGTGGACTACCACGCATTAAATAGAGCCACCATACCAGATAAGTATCCAATACCTGTGATTGATGAATTACTAGATGAACTTAATGGTGCTGTAATATTTTCGAAATTGGATTTAAAATCAGGTTACCATCAAATCCGAGTGAGGCAGGAGGATGTGCACAAAACAGCATTCCGAACACATGAAGGCCACTACGAATTTCTAGTCATGCCATTCGGGTTAACCAACGCTCCAGCCACTTTCCAATCTCTAATGAATGACGTATTCCGACCCTATTTGCGCCAATTCGTGTTGGTATTCTTTGATGATATTCTAGTGTATAGCAAGACGTTAGAACTCCATCAGCAACACTTATCTCAGGTTTTTTACCTCCTACAAAACCACCAGCTCTATGCCAACAGAAAAAAATGCTCTTTCGGACAAGCACAAGTGGAATATCTCGGTCATATCATTTCTCAACAAGGAGTAGCAGCTGACCCAGAGAAAATAAAAGCCATGACCGAATGGCCATTGCCCAAGACAATCAAGGCTCTTCGAGGCTTCTTAGGCCTTACCGGATACTACCAAAAATTTGTAGCCAACTATGCTCGCATAGCACAACCACTAACAGACCAACTGAAGAAGGATCAATTTTCTTGGGGGACAGCCGCTGATTATGCTTTTCAGCAACTCAAGGAGGCGATGACTAAAGTTCCAGTTCTAGCTCTACCGGATTTTTCCCAACCATTTGTCATTGAAACGGATGCCTCAGGACACGGTTTGGGGGCTGTTTTGCTACAAAATCAGAAACCAATTGCTTATTACAGCCAGGTTTTAGGGGTACAAGGTCGAAGAAAATCCATTTACGAAAAGGAATTAATGGCCATCGTATATGCTGTAACTAAGTGGAGACCCTACTTGCTAGGAAGAAGGTTTATAGTAAGAACTGACCAACAAAGCCTCCGGTTCTTACTAGAACAGCAAGTAATTGGTTCGGAGTACCAAAAGTGGGTGTCAAAGCTCATGGGAATGGACTTTCAGATTGAGTATAAACCAGGAGCTCACAACAAAGTGGCCGATGCCTTGTCAAGACAAGTAGATGTGGCCTCCATTGACACATTGGTCACCACGGAATGGGAATTATGGCCAGAATTAGCAACAGAAATAGAAAAAGATTCAGTACTTAAACAGTTATGGGAAGACCTCAAAACGGGCAGCAAGACCCACCATGGTTTTCACATTCACCATGACTTACTTCACTACAAAACTCGCTTAGTTATTCCAAAGAAGTCCACTCTTATACCTAAGATACTAACTGAGTTCCACAATACCGCTTTTAGTGGACATTCGGGGGAACTCAAGACTTATAAAAGAGTGGCTGCCGAACTCTTTTGGGAAGGACTTCGTGACAATGTACACAAGTTTGTCCAAGGCTGTACCACATGTCAACAAAACAAGTTACTCACCACATCTCCAGCCGGCCTATTACAACCCTTAGCACTTCCAGCTCAAGTTTGGGATGAGGTCACCATGGATTTTATTGAAGGACTTCCCAAATCTGAAGGCTGGGATACTATCCTAGTTGTGGTGGATAGGTTGTCCAAATATGCACATTTTATAAGACTCAAACATCCATATTCAGCCCCTACAGTAGCTGATTCTTTCATGAAGGAAATAGTGCGGTTACATGGCATTCCTCAATCAATAGTTTTAGATCGGGATAGGATCTTCCTAAGCTTATTTTGGAGTCACCTATTCAAGCTACAAGGCACTACATTGAAGAAGAGCACTGCCTACCATCCACAAACTGACGGTCAATCCGAAGTGCTCAATCGATGTCTAGAAACATACCTACGTTGCTTCTCGTTTCAGCAACCAAAACAGTGGTCAAAGTGGTTGGCGTGGGCTGAATATTGCTACAATACTTCCTATCACTCTGCACTCAAAAGCACCCCCTTCAAGGCTCTATATGGGAGGGGCCCTCCTGTCCTATTACCCTACAAAAAAGGGACTGCATTGGTATCCTCAGTGGACGAATTGTTGGAATCTCGAGATGTCATCCTAGATGATCTCCGAATGCATCTCCTTCGTGCTCAACACCGCATGAAAATCCAAGCAGATACCAAACGAAAGCCGCTGGAATTTTCAGTTGGGGACATGGTCTATCTCAAAATCAGACCATATCGCCAACGTTCTCTTGCCAAACGCTCCAACGAGAAGCTATCAGCTTGCTATTATGGGCCTTTTCCTATTGTACAGCGCATCGGCACAGTAGCTTACAAGCTTCAACTCCCAGATCATGCCCGGATCCACCCTGTTTTCCACGTGTCCCAACTCCGTCGAGCCATTGGTGACGAACCAGCCATTCCCACCATTCCGCCACAACTCACAGCTGACCTCGAGCTTCAAACAGAGCCTGAAGCAGTCCTTAATACCCGTTTCACTGCTGCCAACGCCATCCTACCCTCTGAAGTAATCATCAAATGGAAGACTCTACCTGATTATGAAGCAACTTGGGAGCCATACCACACCATTCTCGAGCAATTTCCTTCTTTTCACCTTGAGGACAAGGTGAAGGTTTTTTTTGGGGGGGGGGGGGTGGTATTGATAAGCCTCCAATCCAGGCCGTCTACACTAGGAGGCCCCGAAATAATTAGGTTTTTATGGTGTTAATTGTACCCTGTTTTATTTCGTTTTATTTAGTTTTATTAGTTAATCTAATTGGCTGTTTTAGGGCTGAGTTGTAATTGTTGTATTTGGTCTTTCTTTTTCCTAGCTGGCATTAGATTGTTATATTGTAAAAGGAACAAAGCCTATAAATAAGGCAGGGGTCTCATTTAGAAGGCAGCTTGTGATAGAGAGATCTAGACTTAGGAGAGAGCAGCCCTCTCAAAAGGTTGTAATTGGAGATACTAGCATCTCGAAAGCTAGACTGTATTTCTTTTCTCACCATTAATAAAGAGGTTTTCTGTGAGGGATTTCATTCTTGGTGTTACTGTGTTGGTAGAAAAATTCTATTCTCTAAAATTGTTCTATCATTCACCAAGAAACTTTTTGGAATCGTCCGAGATACCACTCTCATATGAAGGAACTAAGTAAATCAGAAAAAGAAGTATGTATCTGCAGGGATGCCACATCTCTCTAATAATGCCAAACAAAGAAGATGCAACTCTGGGATATATTAAGCATGTTTATGAAGTTCTGGCTCTTGATTAAAATGTTCAGCACGATATGGTATTTCAATTATGTAGAAATTTTGAGATTGTATTTCAATTATGGTGAAAAAATTTGAGTTTACATTTCAATTTTATTCTATTGGTTATTTATCTTAATCTCATTTGTACATCAACACTAATTTGACTCCAAAGTGATGTATGATATTTTTACCTTTTGCATTAAATTATACTATTCATAATTGATAATGTGTGTTGCTTTTTGAATAGGTTGACACCATGACACCCATGGCTAATGAAAAGAAAGGAAAGCTTTCAAGGATAAAGAATGAAAAGAGAGCGAATCTCTTACACCTTTAAAACACAAGTGAAAGCGTAGCATTTGAATTAATAAGGAATATCCCGAGGTAAATATTGATCTTAAAAATCTAATGTTTAATTGTAGGTTTTATAATTTGAGATTTATTGAAAAATAGTTATTAAGCTACCAATTTTTTTTTCATAATAGGTCCTGAAAAAAGTTTCTATTTAAGAGCTTATGGAAAAGGAGTTACTAAAACAAAGTTGGCAATTGCATCTAAGAAAGATGATCATATAGTTCAAATAGAAAATGATTATAAAGAGTTGAAGGAAAAAGTGGCAGCTATGGATTGGAATGGTTATGGGAATATTGTTGCTTATGGATATTTCATTTCAAAGATCCAAAAGATTTAGTTCTTGGTGTCCCTATTGGACCATTTTCCATGAATGTTGGCGTTGATTTTGCAAGATAGTCTGATGCATTTTTGTGGAGACCTACTTCAGGGATAACTTGTATAGAAGAAAGTGTAGGAAGTGTTATTGTTTGGCCAACTGACAAAATCATAATGAGGTAAAGATTGATTTTACATATTATAATGAATTGTGTCATATTGCTTTTATTGGAACTTTTCTGTGAATATCCGAGATTTAATTGGAGGTTTCAAAATTTAGGATTTATTAAAAAAATAGTTGTTATGTTGCTGATTATCTTTTTTACATAGAAACATGCTATTATGCTTTTTGGTTAAAAAGATAACATGTGAGTTTTGTTTTCTTATTGCACTTTTTTTTAGGGATAACTAGTATCGAAAAAAGTGTTGGGAGTGTTATTACTTGGCTCACCGACAAAGTTATAATGAGGTAAAATTTGATCTTATTGTTTCTGGAACTGTTAAGTGAAAATCTGAGATTTAATGGTAGGTTTCAAAATTTGCATTTATTGAAAAATAGAAATTATGCTACCAGTTTATTTTTAGAAAAATATCAACTAGTTGATATGCGTATTGCTTATGATAATAACATGAGTTTTGTTTTCTTATTGCATTTTTTTCTCTATGTTATCTAGGTGATGAAGATAGCCACTTGAGACTTGGATGCATGCAATTAATAAAGAGATAGTATTGGACACATGTTACAATTTGCCATTTATTAGACTCATTAGACATACTGTTTCTAAGCATGAACTTTTATTATGATATTTTGCATTTGATTTTTTTTTTTCATTTGGGACACATGTATTGGATATTTTGGTTGATACAAAAAAAATACATTAGACTTTATCAAATTCTAATTACATTATTGGGACAAATAATAGATTACTTTATCAAATAAATGTAATTTAAAATTAGAATAAATAACATTTTTGTCCCTCGAACTATGATCATTATATGATTGTGCCCCCTGAATGATTCGCGATGTTAAAAATTTACCTCGAACTATGCACGTTACTGAAATATGGGACTTCTGCTAGATTTTGTCCTAGATGGCTAACAAATTGATGATGTGGCATTTTGACGATTGATGTGGCACTACCATGTGTAGAATAATTATCAATTCCCTCCTCCCAATTTTGACTACTACCAAATTGTGCTCTTTCTTTTTATTAAAACTAATTTATTTATTTTTTAAGAAAACCTCATTTTTTTTCTTAAAATTAAAAATTATACCCTTAAAAATTAAAATTTTTTTTTAAATATTAAGTGTTGACCCTTATTTTGGGCAACTGACACGGAGTCAAAATACGCTTGACGTGGATGAATGCGTTGAAAAGAACGTGATGACGAAAATAATAAGAACACGATATTTTATAGTGGTTCGGCCCCAAGATCTGGTAATAACCTACGTCCACTTAGATTGTTATTGATGTGATATCAAAAGGAGTGATCAAAGAACTAGGGTTCAATGAGTTTCACCAACTTCTGAAGAACAATACAATATGATTAATTTGATAGTTCTAATCTCAAGTGATCTAGAAGTTAGAAAAGAAGAAAAGATCTCAAAAAGTCCTCCCCTCTTCCCTGAGCCCTCCTCTTCTATTTATAAGCTCAGGGAAGATTTACATTGATTAGTTACAGATATTATTTCCTAAATAATCGGATACTTAGGAAATCATGGGAGATAATTTCAGATTCCATCATAACTACTTAAGATCTTCTCCGTGTGTAATGTACGTACGACCAGGCTGGTCGTATGAAGAAACCGATCGTATGACACGGGGGTGCTTTCCTGGTCGATAGTCGAACACAGACTCTTCCAGGTGTCAGCCACGTGTAATTAATGCTTGCCATGTCATTTACTTCTGATTTTTGGGATAACATTTGCCCCCCAAGTTTGTTTAGTGCGACCAGCAATAAAGAAACTTAAGTGAACAACCGTTCATATCCCCATGATATTTTTCAGAACCCCCGTGCGTTTTCAGAAACCGTGATATAATTATGTCTAATCAAGCCCTTTCGGTTTCGAAAAAGAAACTTTTGACGGTTTATACACTTCCCCACGTTTCGAAAGTGGGAAATTATGATTACCACCTTTCTGCCATACCCTCAATCCCTATAAATAAACTTTTCTTCCCCATTAAGAAAATTTTTATTCACCATTTTCGCCAATATTCTCAAGAACTTGCACTAGAGTTCAGAGCTCCGAATATCAGTCCGTTGTCTAGCCGAAGGTTTTCCAGTTTGAGTCCTCATTTTCTTCCGAATCTCCTTCTCTCAGGTAAGGATTCCATCTTTTAAGCTCTTTATTACACCATGCATGCCGTTTTTATGCTCTGATATGTTTGCGTTCTTGAATAGGGTTTTTTTAAGGTTTTTGGTATAAACCGCCTAATATTTGGCAAAAGTGCGTCTTTATGCCCTGTATAGGTTAGGTCAATACTTTGGTAGATAGAATCTCTGATTTGGGACGTTAAGTTGACGAAAGATTCAATCTTTAAACTAGGCGAAAAAACTGAAATTTTTTCCCGCCCTTCAGAAGTCGAAAAAAGTTCTTTTCAAAAAACGTTTTTCTTTCCTTTTTCGATTTTATCCATCTTTTAAGCTACCCACGTTGAAGTTAGTGTAGGATTAGGATGTTGTTGACTGTTTAGGCACGAACAACGTTATTCCAACTTCCCAACACTACTTCGCGGATTGTGTCTTATCTCCTCTATTGTCTATTTGCAGTTCATATGCAAGACCCTTGGGGGGGAGAAAGACCTATCGAAGACGAACTCTTAGCCCAACTACTCGAAGGTGAAGAGAATCCGTCCACGCTAATTCCAGAAATTCCATTTTCACGTTCTAACAGAAATCCTCCACCAGCTCTTACCCAGAAAATGGCTAGAACAAAAACTAAGGCCAGAAAAAGACGCAACCCTTCTTCTCCAAGTCAGCCTCCTGCTGATGCCCACTCGACCAGTGGTCGAGGAGAATTCCCTTCTGTAATCGAAGTTCAGGGGCGTGCCCGCCCGAGCCATACCGACCAGCCGGCTGTCGAGTGGCACGTGGTGCCCCCAAGTACGGTGACAATTCGCATGATCAACAACTATTTAAATAAGTATAATCTGACAGGGATAACCCTAGTTAGACCTTCCGTCGACCAGCGAGCCAACCTGCCAGGGGGGGCTTATAGCGCCTGGTCGAGATACCATATCGAGGCGGGTGCCACCCTGCCTCTTCATTCATTTTTCCAAGAGGTGGCAAACTACTTTGGGGTGGCCCCTTTTCAAATTACCCCGAACGGGTATAGGATGCTGGCTGCGCTCTATATTCTTTACAAACTCAAGAAATGGCCATCCCCTTCTCCTCACGAGGTCAATTATCTGTTTGATCTCAAGTCCAACCCCAACGAAGATGGTACGGGGTTCTTTCACTTTTGCCACCAAGAGACCGGACGCACCTTCCTGTCCGAGACCACCCATATCTCCAACGTGGGGAAGTATCATCTGGAATACTTTCTTACGCCTGACATTGCCGCGGAAAACCTGGCCTTCACCTGAGGAGGTAAGGGAAATAATGAGCCTTAAACTAGTTCTTGCCCTTTAAATCTTTCTTGTCGTAATACTTCACTGTTCCACTGTGTTCCAGGTCCATGGTTGCGCCCGACCCCCACTCCAGGAATGGAGTCGAGGGCAGCACTCTTAGCCAGTATGTCCAATGCTGCTAAGAGTGTGAAGAACTTGATCAATGAGGCTAACCTTAGGTTGGCTGGCCTTAAGGGCTCCCCACCTGCGACCAGCGAACCCGCGGTGGGTGGTGTCCATGCTGGCGTGGGACGTGAGCAGGGACCCAAGCAGCAACCTCAGGCGCCTCCTCCTAGGAGGAGGCCGACTGGGGTTACAATCAGGGAACCTGCTGTTCCCCACCGAGCAGCAGAACCGTCGGTCCCCAAGGGCAAGGGGAAACAAAAGGCTGTTGAGCCTATCGAGCAGTCTGACGACTCGTCAGAAGTAAACGGTATATCATTCTCGTTTTTGAATAATCTGCCAATTCCTTCCCATCTATTTGATGGGGATGGGAACTTTAGGAACGCCCCTTCTTTAAACTCAGATTTCTTCCAGGGACTAGGTAGTTCAGTAGATAATGTTACGACCAGTAGGTGTAGTTCGGGTATTTTACTTGTAATCCTTTCACTTTGATTTCTGCTCCTCGTGACCTTTTAATCTAACTGTTCGAATTGTTTTCCTTTGCGCAGGTATGGACTCTGATGACTTCTTCGAGCATTACCAAACCGCTGCTGCTGCTTCTGTCCCGAAGGACAGCAAAAGGGCTCGAGGGGAAAGTAGTAAGACTCCCTCAAAGAAGGCCCGAACAGAGGATGCTCCCGGCGCTGGCCCTTCTAAGGAGAACACGACACCTCCGCCTCCCACCGAATTGTCGTCACCTGTGCCTGAGAATCGACAGCCCTCTTCTAGGACCGCTGGTAGAGAGACTCTGGAAAACTTGTCCGAAGGCTCCCTGTCCAGCCTCGTGGTCGGGTCGGCCAGGGAGAGAATTTATAAGCTCTCGAAGCACAGGCGCAGTCAGGCCGCCATCAATGAAATTTCCTCGATGGAGGTAGACCAGATCATCAACCGAGGGTTGAATGAAATAGTCAGCGTAAGTCAATTTCTGTTGTTTCATCATTTATTCTGACTTCTATTCCTTACTTTTTCGTTTTTTGTTTTCAGGGATTGCTGTCTTTGACTGCTGGCTGGCGCCGTACCAGGGCGTTGGTTTCTTGCGGACAGAACTTTGACCAGGCTTACTTAGGCTAAGCAAGCACTCGAGGACGAGAAGCAAAAGCTGCTCGAGGAAAACAAGGAGTTGTCCAAGCTGAATGAACAGTTATGCGAGGTCCAAGCCACCCTCCCCCAGGAGCTTCAGGAAATTCAAGGGGCTCTGAAGAAAGCCATCGATGAGCGGCACACATGGAGGGAGCATTCCATACTCCACACTCAAGAGTGCAAGCAGCTCACTCTCAATCTGACCGCCAGCAGGGATGAGGCAAAGAAGCTTGAGGAGCGGGTGTGTGAGCTTGAGGAGGATAGTGCCAAAACTCTGAAGAAGTACAAGGAAGCCACCTTCCTTTGCTTCTACGACTTTTGGAAGCACAATCGGGAGGCCGACATTAGTTATCTCTCCGAGCGGCTGCAAAGGACGCTGATGGCGCAGTGCGCTGCTCGGTTGGAGGCGGAAGAGAGAGCTAAGGCCAAAACCCCTGCTGCTGATGCCGCGGCTGGACCTCCGGCTGATCAGAATGCTCCTAACCCAGAGGGCCCTCCTGCTCCCCAGCAAAAGTAATATTTCTTATTATTTTTTAAGCTTTTATGGCCCACGGGTCTTTTTGTAAAGACAATTTTTTTTCTTTTATTGCTGCGAGGGCAGCTTTTTTACTTATGCTTGAACAATTACATCCGAGCAATACTGCTCGCGGTGTAAAGGTCTTTTCCTTTTAATTTCATATTTACATCTGAGCGCTAAGCGCTAATGCTCGCGATGTAAACGATTGCCTTTATGATATTATAATGTTTCTTTTATTATAATACCTGTTCGCATGACCGAACTTAGCATAGTACTTAGGTTTGATTTTACAAAACATAAATTTTTGAAAAATGCTCTAAGTACCATAGCATGCTTTCACTTATTTTGTTCATGTGTTTACATACCTCATGGTATGCTTTGCTATCGATGTACCTTATATGCCCCCCAAGTGATCGAGGAGCTTTAGGTCCTTGGTCACTTGCCTTGACCACAACCTGTGCGAACATTACTGCTCGTTGCAACATTTAATACTTGTAATACAGCAAAACAACACACGTAATGAGCAAATATTTGTAAAAATAAATTTACAAAAGTTGGCAAGAATGACTGGCTATGCACAGTCCCTTATAATCTCGTATTAAAAATGGACTAATCATGTCTTTACGAGTGATCCTAAAAAAGGATCTTACATTTATAAGCGATTAGCCATACAACGTGGCTAACCCTTTTTCCAAAACATGTAAAAAGTAAAATTTAATACAAGCTAGTCCTTTAAAAAGGGCTGTTCATTGATAATACTTGCGCAGGTGTTCTCCATTCCAATAGCGTGGAACGAGATCTCCGTTTAGGTGTGCAAGTTTGTAGGTGCCCGGGTGAAGGACTTCTTCAATCTAGTAAGGTCCTTCCCAATTAGGTCTGAGTACTCTAGCAGTAGGGTCGCGGGTATTCAAGAAAACTCGTCGTAGCACCAAGTCATCGACGTTGAATTTTCTTTCTTTTACTTTCGAGTTAAAGTACCGGGCGACCTTTTGCTGGTATGCAGCAACTCGAAGTTGGGCTTTCTCTCGTATTTCGTTGATTGAGTCTAGGGACTCCATCATCAATTGGCTATTCTGGCCCTGGTCGTATGTTATGCGTCGATGTGAGGGGGGATCTAATTCGACAGGTAACATGGCCTCATATCCGTAGGCTAAGGAAAATGGGGTATGACCTGTCACCGTTAGGTGAGAAGTTCTATACGACCAGAGGACCTCAGGCAGCTGCTCTAGCCATGCTCCTTTAGCGTCTTCAAGCCTCTTCTTCAGGGTGTCCTTAAGAGTTTTGTTCACGGCCTCGACTTGCCCGTTTGCTTGTGGATGCGCAACTGAAGAAAAGCTTTTGATAATCCCATGCCTTTCGCAGAAGTCGGTGAATAAGTCGCTGTCAAATTGGGTTCCGTTGTCTGAAATGATCTTCCGAGGCAAACCATAGCGACAAACAATGTTCTTGATGACAAAGTCAAGAACTTTCTTGGTCGTTATGGTAGCGAGCGGTTCAGCTTCGGCCCATTTGGTGAAGTAATCGGCTGCCACGACGGCGTACTTCACTCCACCCTTTCCAGTTGGCAAGGAGCCAATCAAATCTATTCCCCATATTGCAAAAGGCCACGAACTCTGCATCTGTTTCAACTCGTTTGGAGCTGCTCGTGGAATTTTGGAGAACCTTTGACATTTATCGCATCTTCGTACAAACTCCATCGAATCTTCGTTCATAGTCGGCCAGAAGTAGCCTTGTCTTAGAATCTTTTTTGCCAAACTTTGCCCGCCAGCGTGGTCTCCGCAGAAGCCTTCATGTACCTCTTTCATGAGCTCCTTAGCTTTTTCTGGTGTAATCCACCTGAGTAATGGCATTGAATATCCTCTTCTGTACATAACACCATCGATTAGTATGTACCTAGCAGCTTGCCTTTGCAGAGTTCTAGCTTTGTTTCTATCTGTTGGTAACACACCGTCTGTTAGATACTCCAAGTAAGGCGCCATCCATGTATCTTCCATTCAGATTTCCATACTGGCTTCTATTGCTCGTATGCTTTGCTCACTCAATCTTTCTACTGGCACAATGTTCAAAGTATCAGCATCTTTTGCGCTCGCGAGTTTGGCTAAAGCATCTGCATTCGAATTCTGATCTCGCGAAAGTTGCTGGAGTGTATACTTTGTGAACTGGGCTAGCAGGTCTTTGGTTTTATTCAAGTAGGCCACCATCTTTAGGCCTCGCGCTTGATATTCCCCAAGGACTTGATTCACTACCAGCTACGAATCACTGTAAATATCAAGCGCCTTTATGCTCATGTCTTTGGCCATTCTCAATCCAGCGAGGAGTGCTTCGTATTCGGCTTCATTATTTGACGCGGTGAAGTCGAACCTAATGGCGTAGTGAAATCGATGCCCTTCCGACGTTATCAATATCACTCCTGCTCCTGCGTGGGATTCGTTGGACGATCCATCCGTGAATAATTTCCACGAAGGAACTTCATCTTGAGGTTCAGGCGCGCTAGGTTTTTCGCACTGCTCGCTATCTGGGAGTTTCGTGAACTCTGCAATAAGATCGGCCAAGACTTGCCCTTTTACTGCTACTCGCGGTGAATATGTAATGTCAAACTGCCCTAGTTCAACTGCCCATTTTAATAAACGCCCAGCCGCCTCTGGTTTTTGGAGGACTTGCCGAAGGGGCTGGTCGGTCAATACTGTGATAGGATGGGCTTGGAAGTAAGGGCGGAGCTTCCTTGAGGCCAGGATTAACCAATATGCTAACCTTTCGATGGGTGGATATCTCAGTTCTGCCCCGATCAGCCTCTTGCTCACATAGTAAACTGCTTTTTGTACGCCTTCTTACTCGCGTACTAGTACCGCACTAGCAGCAACTTCAGTGATCGCCAGGTAAATGAACAAAGTTTCTCCTTCGATTGGCTTTGATAAAATGGGAGGCTGTGCCATATGGGCTTTCAAGGCCTGGAAAGCTTGCTCGCAGTCTCCTGTCCATTCAAATTTCTTATTGCCTCTAAGTAGGTTGAAAAAAGGGACGCATTTGTCCGTTGATTTCGAAATAAATCTACTTAGGGCTACAATCCTCCCGGTTAAACTTTGTACATCTTTGATCTTTTCTGGCGATTTCATGTTGATCAGGCTTTTATCTTGTCGGGGTTGGCCTCGATTCCTCTTGAATTTACAATGAACCCCAAAAACTTCCCTGATCCAACTCCGAAGGAACATTTGAGAGGATTTAGTTTCATCTGGTATTTGTTCAATACATCAAAACATTCTTGTAAATCCTTCACATGTCCTTCTGCCTTTTTAGACTTTACCAGCATGTCGTCTACGTACACCTCCATGTTTACTCCGATCAAATCTTTAAACATGTGGTTAACTAACCGCTGGTAAGTCGCACCTGCGTTTTCAGTCCGAAGGGCATTACTTTATAACAGTATAAGCCCGTATCAGTTCGAAAGCTGGTGTGATCCTCGTCAGGGGGATGCATGCTAATCTGATTGTAGCCCGAATATGCATCCATGAAGGAGAGGATCTCGTGTCCTGCAGTGGCATCGACCAACTGGTCGATTCTTGGGAGTGGGAAGCAATCCTTTGGGCAGGCTTTATTGAGGTCTGTAAAATCCGCGCAGGTTCGCCATTTGCCGTTAGGCTTGGGAACCAGTACTGGATTGGAGACCCATGATGGATAAAACGCCACCCTGATGAACCCATTCTCCTTTAACCTTTCAACTTCTTCTTTTAAGGCTCTCGATCGATCCTTATCGAGCAACCTTCTTTTTTGCTGCACGGGTGGAAAAGTCTTGTCTATGTTCAGGACATGGCTGATAAATGCTGGGTCTATCCCAGCCATGTCTTTGTGCGACCATGCAAAGACTTCCTGGTTCTTCCGCAAAAATTCAACCAGTGCGTGCTTCGTGATTTGTTCTAGGTTTTTCCCGACCTTCATGACTCTGGTCGGGTCTTCTTCGTCGAGTTGGACCTCTTCCAGGTCCTCGACGGGTCCAACGTTCTCTTCAAAATCCCCAAAGCGAGGATCTAAATCTCTATCCTCACTTTGGGCAACACCCTATTTGGTGACCTCATCACCGGATTGGGCTGGTGCATCAATTGCCATCTACAACCTATCTAAGGTAGTGCTCTTTGATGTTCCCTTTTTCGCCTTTGTGACTGAGGCGTTGTAGCACTCTCTGGCCTCCCTCTGGTTTCCTAACACGCGTCCTATCCCTGCCTCTGTTGGGAACTTCATGGCTAAGTGCCACATGGAGGTGACGGCCCGTAGATCAACCAGTATAGGCCTCCCAATGACGGCATTGTACGCCGAAGGGCAATCAACTACTATAAAAGTAGCGAGTAATGTCCTAGTAGCAGGCGTTGTACCTGTTGTCACCAGTAGTTTGATTGATCCGGCGGGGGCAAGTCCCTCACCAGAGAAGCCGTATATTGTCTGGTTGCAGGGCTCCAGGTCTTTAACGGACAACTTCATGCGTTCCAGCGAAGACTTATACAGGATATTCACTGAACTTCCTGTATCGACCAGCACTCTCTTCACCATCATGTTGCCCATTTGGACATCCACGACCAGCGGATCGGAATGTGGGAACTGGACATGTTGGGCATCGCTATCAGAGAAGGTTATCTCACCTTCTTCTGATCGAGCATTTTTTGGCGTGCGATCCTCCACAGTCATCATCTCGATGTCCTGGTCGTGGCGCAGAGTCCGAGCGTATCGTTCTCTGGCCTTTCTGCTGTTTCCCGCGAGGTGTGGGCCTCCACAGATGGTTAACAATGTGCCAGTCACGGGGGCAGGCTGCAAAGGTGGCGAGCGTTGGCGTGTGGGCGCTTGCTCGTTGCCACCTAGAGCTTCTCGTTGGGAATTTCCCGAGGCCCGTACGTATATTCTCAAGTGTCCTTGCCTAATAAGGAACTCAATCTCATCCTTCAGCTGGTTGCATTCATTGGTATCATGTCCGTAGTCGTTATGATAACGACAGAACTTGGTAGTGTCTCTTTTCGAAATATCCTTTCGAATGGGGGTAGGCTTCTTATAAGGCACACTGGAACTCATGGCCTGATAAACCTCTCCCCGAGACTCAACTAGGGCAGTATAGTTAGTGAACTGAGGTTCATAACGGTTACCCTTGGCTCGTTTATTGTCAGAGGTGGAAGACTCATTGTGTGGCCGTTTTCCACCATTCTTGCCATTGCCGTTGTCGTTCCCGTTGCCGTTACCGTTAGGCTTAGACCCATTGGCGGCTTTGACGGGCTTGGCAGCCTTCTTATCCTTGCCGGGAGACTTTCCATCGTCGGCAATGGCATCTTCGAGCTTGATGTAACGATCAGCCCGGTCCAAGAATTCCTGGGTAGTTCTAACCCCATCTTTTCGGAGAGTTTTCCAGAGACGGGTGCGGCGCCTAACCCCTGCGGTTATGGCCATCATTTTTCCTTCGTCCCCCACTGTTTTTGCTCCAGCTGCTGCTCGCATAAAGCGCTGGATGTAGTCCTTCAATGGCTGTCCATCCTGCTGGCGTATTTCAACCAGCTGGTTTGCCTCAGTTGGATGCACATGACCTGCGTAGAACTGTCCGTAAAACTCCCTTACGAACATCTCCCAGGAAACTATGCTTGCAGGAGGGAACTTGAAAAACCACTCCTGCGCGGCATCAGAAAGTGTTGCAGGGAAGATTCTGCACCGAGCATCATCGGGCACTTTCTAAATGTCCATTTGTATCTCAAACTTATTGACGTGAGACACCGGGTCACCATACCCATCAAAGTTCAGAAGCATAGGCATTTTAAACTTGCTAGGAGTCTCCGCCATATCTATCCTCTGGACGAAAGGAGTGCCTTTCCTCCTGTCGTGGTCGATGTAAGATGTTCTTCCCCCGACCAGCTGTTGCATCGCCTGGTTGAGGGCATCTATCTGGGCTTGCACAGCGACAGGAATTGCTACGGCCTCTGTTGCTGGGAGGATGTTCTCGCCATGTCACTCACGGCGATCATTGAGCACATCTCTCAAATCCTCGTCTCTTCTCCGCTGCTCTCTAGCTCCGAGCCAGTTGAAGACGTTATTTTGCCTGGGCTGCCCCCCAGCGTCCCGTCTGCCGGGTTGGTCATCTTGAGGTGGCTGATTCTTGTTTTCACCTCTTTCGTCATTCCTCCGACCGGCATTTCCTCTGCCGAAATCGACTTCATCATAACCGTTGCCATCTCTGAATCGTGACTGGCCATGATGGGATCGACTGTTCCCTCGATTTCCCTCCCGGGCTGAAATGCCCTGAGCGTTAGAGGGTGGCCTGCGTTGGTCGTTGGGTCCCTGTGTATTATCATGTTGTGGGGGACCTCAGACTGCAGAGCCTAACTCTGAGTTCCTCCTGTCACCAGGAGGATGCTGTCCTCTGTTCGGAAGGTTCGGCTCGTCGCCCCTATGGCGTCTAGGACTGCGAGGTTAATGCTTAGTCCTATTCTGCCTCTCATGTGGGGGATTGCCGCAATTATCTTGGGATGGAGGTTGTGCCTCAGGGTCCAGCAGGACATCATCATGGGCCACCTGAGGCTGTTCGGGCCTTTGCGGACTCGAGGGTTGGATAGGTGGGCTAGGATTAGGACCCCTTTGCGCTGGCCCATTCGTAGGCTGATCGGGCTGCGAGGCGGGTGTAGCCTGATTCCTAGCCAATTGCAAGGCTGCCATGGCTTCGCTCTGGCGACGGTCCATCTCCGCTTGTCTTTCTCTTATCTCTACGCGCTGCCGCTCTATTTCCTGTTGCTGTCGTGCCATGATTTCGGCAGCACTTTCTTGGCTGGCCCTCAGATTGGCCAGCTCTTCGTGCAACGCCCCCATAGTACTTTTTAACGTTGAGTCATCCATTTCCTCCTCCTCAAAGTCCAAATGCGGCTCATCTTCAGCCACGCTTGCAAGAGGAGGAGGAGGCGGGTTTGATGGTGCAGCGGCGGCAGCCTGCCCAGTTTTCCTTGTAGTTTTCGCCATTGGTTTTCTCAACGGTGATATACCAAGCTCTCAATGAAAGCACAAGAATGTTGACCCTTATTTTGGGCAACTGACACAGAGTCAAAATACGCTTGACGTGGATGAATGCGTTGAAAAGAACGCGATGACGAAAATAATAAGAACACGATATTTTATAGTGGTTCGGCCCCAAGATCTGGTAATAACCTACGTCCACTTAGATTGTTATTGATGTGATATCAAAAGGAGTGATCAAAGAACTAGGGTTCAATGAGTTTCACCAACTTCTGAAGAACAATACAATATGATTAATTTGATAACTCTAATCTCAAGTGATCTAGAAGTCAGAAAAGAAGAAAAGATCTCAAAAAGTCCTCCCCTCTTCCCTGAGCCCTCCTCTTCTATTTATAAGCTCAGGGAAGATTTACATTGATTTGTTACAGATATTATTTCCTAAATAATCGGATACTCAGGAAATCATGGGAGATAATTTCGGATTCCATCATAACTACTTAAGATCTTCTCCGCGTGTAATGTACGTACGACCAGGCTGGTCGTATGAAGAAACCGATCGTATGACATGGGGGTGCTTTCCTGGTCGATAGTCGAACACAGACTCTTCCAGGTGTCAGCCACGTGTAATTAATGCTTGCCATGTCATTTACTTCTGATTTTTGGGATAACATTAAGAAAATAAACAATACTAAATGTTTCAAACTAATTAAATAAAATTTTAAATACTCAAAAATTAAAATTTTAATTAATAACAAATAACATTTTTTTACTTTTTATTTTCTTTTACAATATAAAATAAATATATCTTAAAATAAATATTAAAAATAAATCATAAAACAAAGTTTGTTCCCCTTTGTCGTCCTCCTTTTTTTTTTTTTTAATTTTAGTCATTCATCATTCTCTTTAATTAAAAGTTTTTTCAAAGTTTTAGTATTTATTTTAAATTTTCATTCCAAAATATATTTATTTTATATTGTAAAAGAAAAGAAAAATTAAAACTAAAAAAGTGTTATTTGTTATTTATTAAATTTTTAATTTTTAAAGGATTTAATTATTATTTTTAGAATTTTTTTTATAGGGGTATTATTTGGTAGCGGTCAAAGTTCGGGGGGAAAATTGCTCATTATTTTACACATTGCAGTGCCACATCATCAATTCGTTAGCCACCTCGGAAGAAATCTAACAGAAGTCTCATATTTAAGTAACGTGCATAGTTCGGGGGAAATTTTAACATCACAAATCATACGGGGGGCACGATCATATAGTGGTCATAGTTCGGGGGACAAAAATACAATTTATTCTTAAAATAATTTGATTACATTTTGAAAATGTAATTAAAGGTAATAAGATTACATCTTGACAATGTAATTAAAGATAATTGGATTACATCTTGAAAATGTAATTAAAGAGTGTAAGATTACATCTTGAAAATGTAATTAACGATAATTAGATTACATCTTGAAAATGTAATTAACGATAATTAGATTATATCTTTAAAATGTAATTAAAGATAACTAGATTACATCTTCAAAATGTAATTAAAGATAACTAGATTACATCTTCAAAATGTAATTAAATGGCGAGACTTTTAATAATATGGGCAGACTTAACACTTGCTAAAATGTTATAAAATGCATTTGATAACACTTTTCGTATCAGAAATATTTTTTCTTGTAGTGGTTGTTTAAGTAGGTTGTCGAATTAATTTTTTAATATTATTTTAATTTCATAACTGTTACACCCAGATTTCGAGCTATGCAAGTTATGACCTCGAAAGTTGGATTCGCAAATAAGCAGACTCATAAGGATGGAATCATGCTCCAGGATTGTATGTCGAGTTTACAGGATGTAGGTGACCTCGAGTATGGTGACCTCGAAGTATTCATGATCTCGAAAGATAGCTCCGGGAACACATTCATCTCCAGGGATGACCTCGGGTCAGGGGTCCCGAGCTCGACGCACATACGATCTCGAAAGTCATGTGACCTCAGAAGATGTCTCCAGCTCGAAAGGTGACGGGAAACCTGGGAGGCTAAAGCCTTAGAGATGTGTGATAACCACCTTGAATATCTGCAAGTGTTATAAATATGAGATGTAATCCTCATTTATTATTGTAAATCCCCTAGAATCATGGGATATTATTTGGTCAGTTATACGTCCCCTGGTCTTCAGGGGACGTTTCCTTTTATATCTGATTATAGGCATTTAAAGCCATTAATTTTATTTACACAAAAAGAGTAACTACCCAAAATATGTGGGATAGTATTCTGCAGCCTTCTCTATAAATAGAGAAGGCATGCACCATTATAAAGGACCGAAATTCTGATCCTTGAGAGAAAACTCTGGAGAATTCATTCTTGAAGAATTCCTAGAGATAATCTTGAACTTAATTACAAAGACTCGTGGACTAGGCAGATTTAACTGCTAAACCACGTAAAAATAGTGTGTTTTCATTGTTTTATTTCAATTGGCCATTTTCAGTTATTGTTTACGTGCTCTTCTTTCACTGTTTGACGAAAAGCGGCGTCAACAGTTTGGTGCTTTCATTGAGAGCCTTAAGCATTCATCCCTGAAAAAATCATGGCCACAAACAATCAGAACACCCCTGAAGGAAATTACCCAAGACGTCCTGGAAAGCAACCAATGGAGAACCCGGACGTTGGGGAGAGGAGTGGGTCTTCTGATTCCCGGGGACCACCGCCTCCACCAAGGGATGAGGATATGTACTACAATCCTGAGCGTTACATTCCTATTGTAGAACTGGAAAGCCAGCAGTTGAAACAGCTGTTGGCAGAGGCCAACAAACGGAATGAGGAGTTGACTAGGATAGCCGCAGAGGCGCAGGTGGCTCAGCCCCCACCTCCGCGTGAGAACCAAGTCCCTCCTCCAAGGGACGTGCATGTTCCTCCCCGGAGGCCCCGTGGGCGTCCGCGAAAGGATGTTGCCACAAGAAGGCCGACTCAACCTTCGGCGCCAGCAGAGCCATCTGCTCCTCCTAGGCCTCAGAGGAGTACCCGAGCTCGGGTCCCGCCTAACTCGCCTGTGGAAGTGCCTGCGGGAACTGAGAATAATCGAACCCCTGCAGAGGCTCGGACTCAGGTACCTGGGAGCGCACCGAACGCGACTGACCCATCTCGGGCGAATTCTGGACCCTCTAGGCCGCGACAAGGGTGGCAGCCACCGTCGCCTATACGGTTCCCTCCGTCACCCATAAGATATCCTTCGCCACCCCGCAGAAACGCTCAACCTGTTCGAGATCAGGATCAAGGGCGTACGGGGGAAAGACAAGGAAACAGGGAGACTAACCAAGGGCGGAGAGGCGCACCATCTGAGAGAAGTCAAACGTCTCGGTCCCGCACTGCAGAGACGAGGCGACGTGGGAAGAACCCATCGCGAAATAACCGAGCAAAAAGTTTCACAAGTGATGAATCCGGAGAGACCAGGTCCGTCAGTAAACACGATCGAGGTCGTAAAAATACTGTGGATCGCAAGAATCGTCCCGACCTGCGAAATCATCTGAATCAGAGTCGGGGGAATGGAGGTCAAACAAATCCAGATCTGAGGGATCTCTTGAATAGGCGTAGAGATCCCTCGCGGAGACGCGAGCCTGGAATCACGATCAATGATAATCAATTCCAGACAACACGTCTTGCTGACCCAGTCCAAGAAAGAATCGATCAGCTCGAAAAAGCCTTTAGGCTTTTGAAGAATGAACGAGGATTGGGTCGATATGAGGACTCAGATGAGGAGTTCGAACCATTTTCTCCCCATATTTCTGACACTCAATTTCCTCAAGGGTTTCGGATTCCTCACGTCCCAACATTTGAAGGAAAGACTGATCCATGTAGTCACCTGAGCACGTTCAACACTATTATGAGGGCCAGCAACGTGGGTTACGAGCTCAGGTGCATGTTGTTTCCAACATCATTGGCAAGACCTGCCAAAAGTTGGTTCGAAAAATATAAAAGACACTCAATAACTTCGTGGGAGCAGTTGTCTAGAGACTTTAAGAAGCAGTTCCGAGCTATGGTGGGAGTCAGACCAGAAGCATCCACCCTAACTAACGTCCGACAACAGCCGGGCGAAACACTGAAAAGTTACCTGACAAGATTTAATCTGGAAGTCGCCCGAGCTCGGGACGTGGATGACAGTGGGCACTTAATGGCTATTCGAGCTGGTGTTTTACCCAGAAGTGCCCTTTGGGATGACATGCAAGGGAAACCGGTGAGGTCGATAACCAAGTTTAACAGACGTGCGCAGAGATTTGTCAATGTAGAGGAGGCGAGGTCTACGCTCAAAGCGACCTCGCAGACCGAAACTACAACGATAAACATCAACTCTGCCTCAACCTCGGCTGACCCAGCAGCTCCACAGCCTACCTCGGAGAATCCCTCCAAGAGGAAAAAGAACGAAGGAAATAATCCCGAAGCTGAGGGAGGAAAGAAGAAGAAATGAGAGAGGTATTTCTCCGTCCATAAAGTGCACACCGAGCTCAACGAGTCTCGGGAAAACATATACCTGAAAAATGAAAACCAGGTCCCCTTCAGGCATCCGGACCCAATGAGAAATAAAAAATCCAAGATGGATTCCAGTAAGTATTGCCGGTTCCACAGAGACACCGGACACACAACTGATGAATGTCGACAACTGAAGGACGAGATCGAAGGGTTGATCTCGAGAGGTTACTTCCGGCAGTATGTCAAAAACCAGAACACTGGTCAGACGGCCGCAAGCCAGAGAGTAGCCGCGCCTTCGACGACACACAATAATAACTCCCGATCTCGGGAAGAGGACAGCCCCCCCCCCCGATAGATGGAGAGGACGTAATAACCATCTCGGGAGGGCCTCTTCTCGCAGGAGGGGGTAGGAATGCCCTAAAGAGATATGTTAACGAGCTTAAGACAGGGGATGGGTCTCCTTATGAACCCGAACCTAGGGCTCCTAAAAGCCAGAGGATTGAAACACAACCCATAACCTTCACTGAGGAGGACGCCTCTCATGTTCAGTTCCCACATCATGATCTGCTGGTTATTACTCTTCAGCTCGCCAACAAAAGAGTCCGCCGAGTTCTCATAGATAATGGAAGCTCAGTCAACATTCTTTACAAAGCAACCCTCGAGAAAATGGGACTCTCCCTTCGCGACCTGAAGGCATGTGCGACTACTTTGTACGGCTTTTCAGGAGAAGGAACTGCCTGTATGGGATCCATTGAGCTCCCTGTGACCTTGGGAGACTACCCAGTCTCGGTGACCAAGATAATGGAGTTTGTGGTAGTAGATTTACCATCTGCCTACAATGTGCTGCTCGGGAGACCCGCCCTGGTCGGGCTGGGGGCAGTTTCATCAGTAAGGCATCTGGCCCTTAAGTTCCCGACCCTTAGCGGAGTTGGGACATTGAAAGGAGACCAGCTGGCAGGGAGAGAATGCTATAGCATCTCCTTGAGGGGTAAGAAACAAACGAACGCTCAAGCACTCGTTATCATACAAAACAAAGACGGAACAGTTTTAGAAATTGACAAGGAGGTTGATCCAAGGATTGAAGAGAAAGCTGACCTCGAACCTTTAGAGGAGCTCGAAGAGGTTCAGCTCGAGGAAGCTGATCCCTCGAAGAAGGTGAAGGTCGGGAAACACCTCCCAGATAAGACAAAATAGCAATTAATTTGCTTTCTGAAGGAAAACCAGGATGTCTTCGCGTGGTCACACTCAGACATGGTGGGGATAAGTCCAAATGTAGCGAGCCACGCACTGAACATAGACAAAAGCTTCCCCCCGAAGCAACAAAAATGAAGACAGCTGGACGAAGACAGAAAGAAAGCATTAAAGGAGGAAATTGACAGGTTAAAAGCAAACCATTTCATTAGGGATGCCTTTTACCCTGACTGGGTGGCCAATCCGGTGTTGGTCCCAAAGCCCAATGGGACGTGGAGAACCTGTATTGACTACTCGGATCTCAACAGGACATACCCCGTTCTCTCTAGCATACGGCTGCGAGGCAATGTTGCCCATCGAAGTTGAAATCCCAACGATCCGAACTCAGACCTACGACCAAAGTTCAAACCATACTCAGCTCGAGGAAACCCTAGACTTGATCGAAGAAAAAAGAGAAGAGGCTCAGCTGAGAAATGCTGCTTACCAGCAGCGCACTATCAGATATTTCAACAAGAGGGTTCGAGATCGAAAGTTCGGAATCAGAAATCTGGTGTTGAGACGCGTATTCTTAGCAACCCGAGATCCAGCAGTTGGAGTGCTCGGGCCGAACTGGGAAGGACCATACCAGATAGAGTCAGTCATCCGACCTGGCGTATATAAACTTGCGAGATTGGACGGGAACCTAGTACCGCGAGCATGGAATGGCGAACACCTTAGACCTTACTATCAGTAGTGTAGGAAGTGTGTTGCCTGTAACCATGATTTTCTATATGTATTAGCTTGCCTGTTTTTGAATTTCATCAAATAAAAGATCTATTTTGTTCAATATGTAATCTCTTTTTGTTTTTTATTTTTGAAATCTCTCTTAATTTAATAACCTATGGTCACACTCATAGGATATTAAGGGGGCATCATTGGTATATATACCATCAGCTTAAAAAAATAAAAAATATATACATAAAGTATTTGGATGTAACTAAATACACGAGCTTAGATAATTCGGACATAACCGAATTATCAAAAAGTATTTGAATATAACCAAGTACGCGAGTTTAGATAGTTCGGACATAACCGAATTATCAAAAACATAAAGTATTTAGATGTAACTAAATACGCGAGCTTAGATAGTTCGGACATAACCGAACCATCAAAAACCTAAAACATTTGGAGTTAACCAGATGTGCAAACTTAACAGGTTTGGAACAAACCGGCCAAAAAATTGATCGACGATAAGTAGGAACCTAAACCTATTTCAAAATAAGTCGAGATCGAGGCTGGAATATCTTAAAAGAAAAATAGTTTCAAACTCTTAACCTCGGAGCAAAAACTGAGGATGAGTAAAAGTGACTAAACAAAAAAGATATAACCAAATCATTTACGTTACATACCATATAAGTACTTCCGGGTTCATGGTTAAAGTAATATCCGACCTTGATAAATAACGAGGTCGAAAGCGGATAATTCGAACAAACTATGCATGAATGCATCGAGTTTCGAGCTTAAAATCCAAACTATGTATGAATAAATAAACATAACTGATTCATCAACATAAAATGTGCAAAATATTTCGAGCCAAGAAATGTAAAGCATGTAAAAGAATAGTTAAAGAAATTGTATCAGCCCCGTGGGCATAAATTAAAAATAATTACAAAATAGGGGGATGCAGCCCCAATAAATGACTCTCCTGAGATCAGATTTAAGGAAGAGGAGTATTCTTGGCCTTCTCAGCATCAGTATCACCGGACCCTCCAGGACGAATAGCATGGCTATCCTTTTGAGCCGCCTCTCGAGCAACAACACTTGCCTCAAGACGGGCATTCCACCGCTCAACATATGTGGCCTCGAGAGGACCCAGGAAGCTGGTATCGAGGTCAGCATTATCAGCCCAAAGTTTGTACATGGCTTGGTCGACCACTTTCTCCTTCTGCTCCTTATACTCGTCCAGGAGGCGGGCCTTCTCGCTCTCCATGAAGTCGAAGGTGACAGATTTCTCCTCTTCGGCTTGGCATTGGCCTTCTCGAGACAAGTCTTCGCCTGCTCCAGCTCGGCATTCGATTTCTCCAGCTCCTCGAGACGGGTCTTCATTTTTTCAAGTTCAGACTTCGAATCTTTGAGCTCGTCAGCCATCTTAAGCTCGAGATCCTTCGACTTCTGGGCCAGGGACATGCTCGTTTGCACCTCGTTGGTCAGTTTATAGTTGAGCTGTGCTGAAACGACAAGGGCCTGAAACACAAAGAACGAATCAGAATTGCGAACTGAGGCATAAATACTTAAAATAGAGTTGCGAAGGCTACCGCGGCGGTGAGTTCGATACTCTTATCATAAAGAGTATTGCAGTCCTCGGCCTTGTGCACGAGATCCCAGTGGTTGGCGCCGAAGCCAGAAAAGCTCTGACCCACTCGAGAAAGGACATCCGAGCTGAGCACAGCCCCTTCTGTCCTAGCGGCGCCATCAAGCACGTACTCCTCAATATGAGTTCGGGCCGTTGGCAGCTGAACCTTGGAGGTAGAAGGTTTCTTCGGGGGCCGAACAACTGCTAATTGGGTTTCAGTGGGAGGCAGCGAGATGGGCGCGGTCGAGCCAGACGCATCAACCTGGGGAGTCGGTTCCTTGGCTGTGCTAGCATTAGTCTGGGCTGTGGGGGTCGTCTTGTGGCGTCGGGGTACCTTGGATGGTCGGTCGGACCTCCGTGGTATTCTCGGACGTTTGCTCTTCTGGGCGCCATCTCCCCCATTGCTAAAGAGCACAGCGTCGAGGTCGGGATTCATGGCACCTGCACAGTTCCAATAAGTTAGACAATGATAACAAGTTTGCAAAGAGAGGGAAACCAGGTAAAGAAAAAACCTAACTGGAACTCTCCCCCGAGCTCGAACTTGGGGACCAGGAAATTCCCCCGTCTTCGGAGGAGGCGGGGGGAGTTCCTTCTCTATATGTGGGCGATAACCTCGAAAGGTCCCTATAATCGTTGGTCCCATACTGAACGGCTATCCCGTTCCACATCTCGTCCGAGGTATACATGGTGTCGTATTTCCCGAGCCCACTATCAAACCTATGGACGCAATCATCTACCCAACTCCATATGTAGAAGTGGTATCTATCTTGTGGACACGAGACTAACCTATTGGGCCTGTGTTTTAGTAAGGTCGGGGACCACATTCTCGAGGTAGGAAGGACTTTACCTTCATCCGAATCCAAGCTCGAGGCTTCATCATTAGCCTCATTCCCAGACAGCGGGCTCCTTGAGCGAACTGGAAGAGGAGGCCTCGTTTCTCTCCTCTGAGGAAGGGCGCCTGTGGGCAGGGGCACCTGCTCCCAGTGTTCATATTTTACACTGGACCAGTCAAAGGTGGACTGGCCCTCCTCCAAAAGTCCGCGCTTTCGGAGTTTGTCCTCGTGTAAAAGGTATAGGAGAGACCTCCTGCCACGGGGGAGTTGGAGCAGGGTCTCTCTGTGCTCCTTCATTGTATTGTTAGGAGTGGGACGCTGAAAATTGGCTGAAAGACAACATATTTCTATTAAGTATGGATCTAAGAGCTAAGGTCACGAGTACAGAAATAAAGATAACAAGAATACTTACGAATCCGCCTGAACGAATAGTGTCGAGACGGGGACAGACCGTCTGTCCAGAAGAAGGCCCTTTTGAAATCGGGCGGATGATTTGGAAGATATTCAAAGACCTTCTTCTCCTTGGGATAGCTCGAGAGGTAGTAAAAGCCATCCCCTCCCCGAGCTCGGGAGGGGTTACTTTTCAGACAAAAGAGATACAAGATCTCTTGAGGCGAAGGTCATATCCACCCCATCTCGTGGTACAAGGACCTTAGGGCAGACAGTACCCTGTAAGAGTTGGTGTTGAGTTGGAACGGAGCCAACCCAACGAAATCCGTGAAGTCCTTGAAAAAAGACTTCAAGGGCAACAGAGCTCCTGCCCTCATATGTTCCTGGCTCCAGGCCGCGTATTTCACACTAGCGTCGTGGCCCCCAGGGGCGAAGCAGCTTCGCTCATGGTTGGCCGGAGGTCGACACTTCAGCGAGCCTGACAGGCTAAGGTCGTGGAAAGCCAGAATGTCACTTATCTGGCTAGTTGTGGTGATCGAGCTCCAGTAGTGCTCGGCCTCAAACATTTCTCTCCCCGGCTGCGAGGAGGAAGGTTCCCCCATTAGTGAAAATTTGAGCTCTCCGGGGTGGTATGCGACAGTAACCTTTAAAGCAGGATCGAGAGGAATCGGCCTAGGACCTGAATTGAATTCCGGATAGATGGCCTCCCGAAGAACTCTCCTCTTCCCCTCTATGACTTCGTCTATCTGACGGCGGTAGTGAGCTCGAATGTCCTCTTGCTCGCGCGCAAGCTCGTATTCTCTTATCCGACGTTGATTCCGGGCGAACAGCGATTCTGGGCTCGGAGATTTTGGCTCGAAAGGGATTGCCAGCAATGACCCCCACCGTCTTTCCAGATTCTGTGACATCTAGCGAGAAAGAAAAAATGGTGAGGGCCATGCATGCAAGAGTTCCGAGCTCGAAGTTGCGAGCTCGGGGGTTTAGGAGCGAAATAAGCTAAGTATTAAGACCCTTATTGAAGAGTCAGGGTGTGCGTTCCACGAAAAAGTAAGGAACGTGGATAATTTTGAAAATCCCAAAAATCAAGGGAAAGGAGAATGGCGGTTAACTAGGAAAGGCAGGCTTGGGTTTCGTGCATTTATCAAGGCCCATGTTTTTTACCCGAAAACTTAGTGTACAAGAAACGTCGCCTAATTTTTTTTTCAAAACCCAGAAAATTGGAACCTCACTCAAATATGAAAACTGGGTATAAGCCAGTGATATAAATCCAGTACGGAAGTCTAAAAAGCATAAGAGTCTATCGGATCAAAACCTCCTATCGTATTATGCTAAGGATGTAAACTAGCATAAACACATACACAGCAAGAACAACATGAATGAAAACTAACAAAATGGAAAACAAAGATTGCTTACTTACACAATAATGGCGATTGCAGAGAGATTGTCGATCGAAGAAGAGGTTGCAAATAAGAACTCACTGACTCGAACAGACCAGGATTTCTTTGTTTCTTTGGCCGAGAAAACATGCACAGAATAGAAACGTTATGAGGTCTCTGGTTTCTTTTTTTTTTTCTTCTCTTGCTTTTGGTAAACGAAGGTAAAAATGAAGACGAAGAGTGGGGTCTTGTATATATAGGTGGGAAAAAGGAATTAATCTGGAACGTTGAACAAAATCCTTGCAAAATCCAATGGTCAGGGATCAATGACAAGATAGCGCCGAAAAGGTGTCAGACAGACGATCGTGGGCGTATTTCCAAGGTACTCAAGTACCAAAAATGAGCAATACCCAATTGACGCGTGTCCATTTTCAAGGGTGTATGACGGTACAGTTCTCAAAGAAAGTAGTTCAAAAGTTTTCTTCTCTCAGGATTCGAACAAATACTTTTGAGGGGGCAAGATGTTACACCCAGATTTCGAGCTATGCAAGTTATGACCTCGAAAGTTGGATTCGCAAATAAGCAGACTCATAAGGATGGAATCATGCTCCAGGATTGTATGTTGAGTTTACAGGATGTAGGTGACCTCAAGTATGGTGACCTCGAAGTATTCATGATCTCGAAAGATAGCTCCGGGAACACATTCATCTCCAGGGATGACCTCGGGTCAGGGGTCCCGAGCTCGACGCACATACGATCTCGAAAGTCATGTGACCTCAGAAGATGTCTCCAGCTCGAAAGGTGACGGGAAACTTGGGAGGCTAAAGCCTTAGAGATGTGTGATAACCACCTTGAATATCTACAAGTGTTATAAATATGAGATGTAATCCTCATTTGTTATTGTAAATCCCCTAGAATCATGGGATATTATTTGGTCAGTTATACGTTCCCTGGTCTTCAGGGGACGTTTCCTTTTATATCTGATTATAGGCATTTAAAGCCATTAATTTTATTTACACAAAAAGAGTAACTACCCAAAATATGTGGGATAGTATTCTGCAGCCTTCTCTATAAATAGAGAAGGCATGCACCATTGTAAATGACCGAAATTCTGATCCTTGAGAGAAAACTCTGGAGAATTCATTCTTGAAGAATTCCTAGAGATAATCTTGAACTTAATTACAAAGACTCGTGGACTAGGCAGATTTAACTGCTGAACCACGTAAAAATCGTGTGTTTTCATTGTTTTATTTCAATTGGCCATTTTCAGTTATTGTTTACGTGCTCTTCTTTCACTGTTTGACGAAAAGCGGCGTCAACAATAACAAAATCAAATGATAAAAATGATCAAAGTGATCCAATCTAATCATTTCTTCAAAGTTGACCTAAAAGTATTAGATTAAATTAAAATAAAAATAAGGGAAAAAAATGATAATTCCATTAATTATTTGTCAATATTTAATTATGATAATGCATGTTAGATAAATTAGTTGTCAGGAATTTTGTTTATAGGACCATAGTATACTTGATGATGCACTAATTAGGTTTTTTATTATTATTTTTTAAATATATATACTCTTTAATTATATAATTAAATAACATCATAAAAATTCATTTTTGTCTTATTTTTCCAACATGACTTTATATATATACATATATGTAAGACTTCTTAGTGATTACTACCCATAAATAAATACTAATAATTATGATGATGTGACAAAATAGTGATTTAGTATAGCAAATCACCAACAAGTAAATATTTTTTTCTACATTAATTTCGAATTTAGTTATATTTTTTTTGTCATAATTAATGTTGTTTCCAACCAATGAGAGTCACTAGCTATATTTAGAAATTGACATGCATTTGAAAAATAAAAAGTTTACAATATTATATTTTCATAATAAATACACATTTTTCATCATATAACCATTTAAAAAATTTGAAAAAATCAAAATTTATTTTTAGAAATATTGATTAACAACTATAAATATGGACCATTGATCTTAATCTAATAGTTAATATATTAAATAAATCATCCATAAGTAGTAACTATTAAGAGTACAATCATACATATATATATATATATATATATACATACATATTTATATTAGAAGTGTATTTAACTGATTCTTGGTTTAACATTTATTTTTCTGTCAACTTTAACAACATTTTACAAATATTTAACAGGAACTTATACAATTACTACTAATATTTTCACTAGAAAAGGTATATGACTTATCTTATCCAATAAAAAATTATACATTTAATAGAAATTAGATTATTTTGCAAATTTTTTATTCTAACTGAATAAATGGTTAACAAATATTAATAGATCAAATATATATATATAAAATGTTTTTTTTTAAGAAGTACTATTATCAGTATATATTATATATATTTTAAAGTTTAAACATCCAATTTAAATAGGATAAATAAAGCAATTTTTTTTAAAGAAAAACTATAGACAATATTTTTGTTTTAATTTGTTTAATATGTTCATGTCATATATTATATTAAATTTTTTCTTTTATAATATATGACATTTTTTTTCATTTATTTAAATTTTATATGACAATTAAAAAAAAAATTATACATTTTTTAACCAAAACTAAACAAACGTACTTTAAATGTTACTTTTTACCTATATATAAATTATGGACAATAATGTAACATAGAACATGGTGTTAAGAGACACGTGCATGCATTGGAAACTTTTTAATTTAATTTGCCCTAGCTTGATGGCTAATAACACAATTTTATGTGATAATTTTATTTTAATGCATAAAAAAACATAATACTAATAAATAAATTGTAATAAATACTACTTGGACATAGTATTTTAACATAACAAAAATGTCAACAATATTTCACTAGTGTAAACATGATCCACTGGCATAGACATATTCATGAATGAAAAAATCATGGCTTTGGAGAAATTTTATATATATATATATATATACTTGTTTTTCGTTTTATTCTTATTTTGTTTTTTTGTTTCAATTTTTTTTTTTATATTTCTTTAATCCTAAAAATTATCACACGTTTACATACTATATATTTCATTATTTTGTCTTTTTAATAAATAAATAAGTATTTGACACTTATCTTTTATTATTAATGTTATTTACTTGTTATATTTTTTGTTACTTTTTTTTTTTTTTTTGCCAAGTTTTTTTTTTTCTAGAGAACCATCATCTACCATGTATTTTTTTTATACTATCATTGTATGCTTTTGTTTTTTCTTAAATTAATTACTCAGTAAAATTTACTCGAATATTTCTATTTTTCATTATTATTTTTATTCCCTTTCTTCTTTTACTTTGTCTTGAGATTTATTTTTTAATAGTATTTTTTAGAATTAAGTAATTAAAATGTGTTGTCTTTTCATCATTTAAATAAATATTAACATTATAATATGATGTATATTAGTTAATTATTTAATATCATATTATATATTTTTCAAGATATTATATTATTTTTTTTTATAATATTTTCTTTTTAAATTTAATAAATAAAATCTGTACTCTTTATGTCATATTTTAAAAAAACATATTAACATTATGAAATGATATATGTTATTTAATTATTTACTATCATATTTTAAAATTTAAAAAATATTATATTACAATACCTAGCAAAATTATAAAAAGATATCCACCAAACATAATTTTGTTTAAGATTATTGTAAATAAAACCATACTATTTGTACAAAAAAAAATATATTAGTTTCATGTTAATTTTAAACAATATATTACAACTTTATAGAATTATTTTCAAAATAATAAAGAAGAAATAGTATTTTATGATTATTTTTTTAAGACAAATGTGATCATTCATTTTATTTATCTGTTATTGTTTTCTTTTTCTTTTAATTTAATTGTTGTTACATTATTAAAACTATGTACGTATATTAACTTTTGCTGGATATGTATGTTATTGTATGTGTATTATTAACTTTGTAAAATTATCAAATAAAATATATATTTTTTAAAAATATTAAAAAAATATATTTTCACTAATTAAGATTTTAGCTAAATGGTCATTGTATGTTTATACACTGTTATGTGACATATATCTAAATTAATTTGAAATATATTCTTTACATACTAGATCGGTGTGATAAGTGTGTTAGTTTTCTTTTGATATTTTACTTGGTGTTTCCTTTCCAATATATTATTATGAAGTTTTTCCAATGTATATAGTTAGTTTTTTTTTTTTAAAAGCTACTTAATGTAATAAGTGTGTTAGTTTTCTTTTTTTATTGAATATCCTCATTTAGTTTTTTCTTTACACTTTATTGGAGTTTTTAAGAATAATTATATCTATAATTTATTGATTTGCAAGGTAGTCATTATTATTTTTTTAATGGGAGAATGACGTCTTTATTTCTTCAAAATTAATAAACTATTTGTGATGTTGTAAATAGTTGAATTAAATATTTAGAAAAATATTAGTTTACAACTAAATTATCTTCTCACAAAATATCAATTTATTAAACAAAGAAAAATTGTCATAGAATCAGAGGAGTGGCAAAATATATAATAATAATAATAATAGTAGTAATAATAATAATAATAACACAATCAATTCAATTTCCAAGCCAAGAGAAAAAAAATATTAATTATGAACTATTTGTTTATATTATTATTTAATTTCTTCACCTTCAAAACAAAAATATATTTATTCACTTATTCATTTTTAAATCACTTTTAGTTTTTTGGTAAGAAGCAAAACGCTAAAGAAAGAGTAACAATGTTAACGGGTTGCTCGTGCCTTAGGCACGAGCCATTCACTAGTATATATATATATATATATATCCTAGGTAGAAGCAATATGCAATGCACGTTTGTTTAGTTTTAGAGTTGTAAACATTGTCTATCATTTTGATAAAAATTGGTTCACCGTTCTTAAAATATATATATATATATATAATAAAATGAATTATAGTTCTATAGTATATATAAATATTTATATCAATAATCTCTATATATATGACATATAAACACAATATTGACATAGATATATATTTAATGGCTACATGATACATATATAAATTACAATAATATTTAAAAAGAAATTAATAATAGAAATAAAATAAGAATATAATAAGTCATAGTGTAGACATGTATACATGAATCAACTAATTTTAGTGTCTAATGTATCTCACAATGTCCTTTGGTGAATTTGATGAAGAAAAAGAGCTCTAATCACTTGATAAAAAAACAAATTATAACACAAATTTATAAGATAAAAAAATGATATGTATGCCTTTATTATTTTTAAATAAATATGATTTAATTATTTAAATTATCTTAAAAATATCATATTTTAATTAATTAATTTAATATAATATTAATTCTAAGTTCAATAAAATTTTATTTAAGTTATAAAATATATGATTTTATTATTTTTACATAATTATCATTGTAAAATATTTTATTTTAATTGGTTTAATTATTTATTTAATTAATTTTATTTAAATTTAAGTTATGTTTACAATCTAACGTTAAATATAAGAATATTCTGTTAAATATAAGAATATTTTGTTAAAGTTAATGAAAAAAAAACCGTTAAAATAAAAAATTTCCGTTATCTACACACTTATTATATTGAAGATATATATATATATATACATATATTTATAGGAAGCGCGACGCCCTTTCAATGAGTTTTGTTTATAGTGTGGTCTCTCACACTAGAAAATTGTTTATAGGTTATTTTGTGATTTTTTAAATTAAAAAATGAAGTTTTCATATTTATAATAGCAAAACTGACAGATCGACATGATTAAATGTCAAATTACTGCTCATTTAATAATAAAAAATTTTTGTAACGCTTATTCTTCTCTCTCTTCTACTTGTCTTAAAAAATATTCTGGGCACACCGCTGGTTGTTTGGGCTCAAGAGTGGTACCACTACAACCTACTTTTCAAGGTGATTATTTTGATATGTAGGAAATATTATGTTTTTTCACCATCGTTGGAGAGAAGATAACCGAAATCAAAAGTAATATGTTAGTTTCTCTTACAGTTTGTTACCCAAAAAGTATAACAAAACTTTAAACTTAAATAAAATTCCATATACTAACTAACTTCATGGGTTACTATAAAGTATTTTGTTATTTCATATTTAAAAGTTACCATATAGTATTCTAAATAAGTCTATTTTATATAGTAATTTAGATAGGTTTCTTAAAATAACTTATAAGGAAACCAAATGGTATCTTAAATATCATAGAATCAGTTACATTATGAAACAAATTAACTATACTAATTTTGCTAATAAGTTATATGGTAAGTTCTTAGACTTTATTGTAACTCATTTGTTTCTTAAATAGATTTGAAGGTACTGTAAATGTTGCTACAAAAAAAAGGTAACATAAAGGTATTTTAAACAACAAGACAACATAATATAACCTAAAAATGAAACTATGGTTTTAAAGGTAACTAATCGAAATAGGTAACTGTTATCCCCAAAATTTGAAAATGATGACGTGGCAATAGAAATGACAAATGATAAGGAATGGTTGGGTGGCCTGGCTTAGGAGTGACCCGGTAGATCAATGAAGAATTTTGACTGGCCAGAGAAGTGTCATGGCCGACCAGGCATGATCTTGTTCGACCAGTCACATGTTTGTCTGCCCAAGCATGACCTTATCCAACCAGTCACATGTTTGTCTGCCCAGGCATGACCTCGGCCGACCGGTCATGACCATGTCCGACCAGCCAAGTGCATGTCTGCCCAGCCAAATGCATGTCTGCCCAGTTAGGTGCGTGTTTGCCCAGTGAAAGTGTGGTCGACCAGCCTGAATGAGATATGGATCGACTAGATAGAGCAGGGAAACGCAAGAGATCCCAGCAACAGCTTCAACAAGAATCGGTCTTGGCTTGCGCGGGAATCTCTCAGTTTATCCCATGAATATAGTATACTGTTATATTTTGAATATTATTGTAAATTAAATATAATGAGAATAGCAAAATATCCCGATTATGGGGGGATATCATCTGTACGATTCTGAGCCTATAAATACAAGGCTTATGGCATCATAAAGACGACTTTTTGAACTTTGGATTTGAATTCTTATTTTCTAGAGAGAGAGTACTTGTATTTGAGAGAATTCTTGTATTCTTGTAATCTGCACTGAAGAAACTCAGTTGACTCAAGTTCATCTGATCTTGAGTGCATATCTATAATCACAACTCTAAGTGGATTAGGCTATTACCAACACATTGGGGTTGAACCACTATAAAATTCGTCTATGTCGTTTATTTTTCTTGAAGGTTTTTGACGTCTACACGTCGTTGGCCAAAAATGCGGTCAACAGTAACCAACATGTTTATGAGATAATATTATCTTAAAGTGAAGGTTTTTATGAAAAGGTAACCAATTGATATCTTATCTGGATCATAAGCAACCAAAATGTAACTTTTTTTAAATCCAGAAAAATGAAAAGTTTGAGGAAGCAAGATTTTCCCATTTTTTTGCAATTTTGGTAGAGATTATTTTGGGCTACGGTATATAAGTGCTGACGTGGTACAATATATGTGTAAATAATTTCTTTGAAGGTATTTTTGTAATTACTTTTAATTCTATGTACAAAAATGAAAAACTCCCATGGTTTTTTTGATGGATCATGCTGGCTGGAATAGTTTTACGTTGGGTCCGGAAATCTTTGATATAACTTTTGCTAGTCTAAGCAGGGACAACTACAAATATAAAATGGATAAGGAAGTCAAGAAGGGTAACTCTTATACCTACCATAATTTATGTTTATTTTATTAAGTGAGTGATGAGTTATATTCTGTTTTATGGTTTACAAGTTGTTTTGAATATAGTTCCTCAAAGTGTTACTCTTTGTGTTAATACTAAGAAATGCCAACAAATTAAAGTAAATGACAAATAATAAAAAGTAGTGATAATGTAGCCCATGAGCATGGCTCGTTTGGCAGTGGAGTTCTTGGTAGAAACTATATTTTGTTTGTATATTTTAGTTAAGTTATTATCTGTTAAACATTTACAAGTTGCTTTTTTTTAATGTTGTTTGCTATGATTGAGAAACATAAACCTATAATTTGATCAAACTTAGTGTAACCCAAAAGCTATATGTGACTCAAGTACGATAACAATTATATTTGTGTGGGCCTAAAAATTGGCCTAGGTCTCGAGGAGGGTCCCACAATGCGCAAAATCAAAATCAGGATACCTCGCGGAAGGAAAAACATAACAAGCAACAATGCGAAAGACTTCTTGTAAACAAGCAACTTAGTGGCATTCATCCACTACAAGATGGGCATAGTAGTGGTGTTCAATTGACATAAAGTAACCTATAATCAGAACAACACTTGTGACCCATAAAATAGAATGTATCCCATCACTTACTAAATAATATAAAAATAAAACATTGTAGTTGTAGTTAGGGTGCCCCTTCTTGCCTTTGTTCTCCATCTACCTTTGTAGTCCTTTCTGCGTCTAAGTTCACTCTTCAGACTAGCAAAAGTTTTATGAAAGATATCCCCATTAAATGCAAAACTATGGCAGTCAACATAGTCCAACATCCAAAAATCTATATTTATTGTGTGGATGTAGGGTAAATAGTGTTATTAATGCATTCAAATTCCTATGATTATGTTTGTATTGGACTATAAGTCATTAGTAGACATAATCAGAGCATATTAGTAGTAAAAGTCAAACTTGGTATTCGAACGAGCAAATTTGGTAACTAAGTAGCCGAGTCAATTTTACATTTCAATGATTACTAGGCCTTTTAATTATGTTGGTTTAGTATGACTTGTAATATTTTCTTATTGAAAATCTTTAATTTCATGCTTATATAACATCATATTAATTTTTTAAAACTCAAGTAAGTCTCATTACTATTAAAATCAAATTGTCATTAGTCAACCTTCTAATTTGGGATGCAATCCACTAAATTAATTTGTCAACCCTTTTTTATCCCGTTAAACAAATTGTAACTAAAAGGTTGATAATGAGCTTTGTTTGCTTAGTCATATGTGGCATTGGTGGGATTAAATCAATACACGTGTGTGTTGTTTATTGTTATTGTGAAAAAATGAACCCGTAATTTAGTTAAATTACATGTAACTAAAGGATTCGTCAATAACCGAAAAATGTATATTAATATATTATCTTTTAAAAACAATGAAAATTAATAAAATTTTCATATATGATGGAATTGGTAACCATAGTATAATCCCGAGACCCAACATGTAACCATAGTTGACCATGCTGACTGCAATAACCTCGCATAGGGTAAGGGAGATCTTTGATTTGACTTTCCAAAGCCTGAAGGTCTCCCTTAGAGGCAAGGAGGACTTCAAGGCTAAGTTGCAAAAGGAGAAGGAGAATTCAAAGGCGGCAGGCATTGAAAAGAACTTAAATGATTTCACCTATCATGTTTACGAATTTCCATTGGCCTTGGAGATCATGACGTATGAATCCTTTCCTAAATTGAGTACATCCTACTGTCAGTACGTCAAAAATAGGTCACCACGAATGTTGAATTGGAAAAGCAAGGACAATATCTTCACTTACAATGAGTTGGAGAGGAAACGAACACAATTGCATTAAGTACTTTAATAAATTTTGAAGGAAATTCAGTGGTTGTTAGTTTACTCTTACCTATGTGATGCTTCAAAGACAATTCATGGGTTTTTCGGCTACTCGTACTTATACGATGCTTTTTTATGATTAAGTATTAATCATAGTTTTTTTTTACTTTTTAAATTGTACGACTTCGATAATTAAGTCATATCCAATCTCCCTTATGCTATTATTTTTATTGGGGATTGAGCATTTCATGTTACTATTTATCATAACAGGTTTCCAAATGCATTTCTCACTCACAAATTAATCATTAAAGGTTACGCTAGTATCTAAAAAATCATATAAGAATTTCATGAAACCAACTAAAATGTGAAGACCACTTTTAAATAATAAATGTGAAGAAGACCCATTTAATTATTGATCAAGCAGCAAAATGTGAAGAAAGGTTCTAACAATCAATTGTGAAGATAGCCAATTTCTTATTAATCAAGCTCATACTGAATGTATTAAGTAACATTTTAATTATTATTAAAACCAAAAAAAATAATCTAAAAGGAGAAAGACATGTTTGACGTGACTGTTTTTCAATTTTTAATATGATTTTTTATTGTTTTAAAAGTTAATTATAACAATTTTCATAATAAGGGCCAAAAGAAATCATGTGCACAATGTCTCACCTCCCTAACCTTGTGTTCGCTACTACAAAAGAGTCATTTGCCTTAAGTTTCTAACTGCCATAATTGAATTTTTGTGTCAATTTAATATGTGACGCGGAATCCCATTACGCAAACTAGACTGACATTTGCATTAGTGAAGAATTGTCACAAATGTAGGTATTTGCGTCAGTAGGGAACTGCTACAAAAATCTGACATTTGTGACAGTTAGACACAAACACAAATGCTACATTAAAAAAAAAAAAAAAAAATGCTACGCAAATGCTAACCCAGCTCCCAGCCAGCCACCCTATGCAACCCTTGCTCCCAGCCACCCTTTCGACCCACGCGACCCCAGCCACTCCCACGACCCCAGCCACCCCCCACGACCCCGACAACCACTGCGACCACTACCAAGCGCCTCCTGCAAAACGAAACCCAAGCAAAGAAGAAAAAAAAAAAGAAACAAACCCCAACACCCATTAAGAATAAAAAAATCTACACAAAAAATTCAAAAAAAAAAATCATGTATAAGGTTTATAAACATATTATATTTATCAATTTAACCTTAAATATGAAAAAATGAAAAAAAAAAACTCACCCAAATGGGTCAAGTAAGTCGGAGGCGCCATTGGTGTGGAGGGTTTTCGCGTAGAGAATTTTTTTAGAAGTTTTTAGGTCAAATGAAAATTGGGGACGAAGCTGTGTATTATTGGGGTCTAACAGTGTTTGCGTCAGTGCCCCACTGATGTAAACCTTCTGTTAGCGTCAGTTAGGAACTGACGCTAATGTCCCTATTAACAGTGTCATATTGCTACTGACGCAAATTTTCCCCATTAACGTCGTCAGTGTTAGCACTGACGCAAATGTCCTTGCATTTGTGGCAATGCCCAACTAACACAAATGCTCAATCTTGGTCAACAACAAAGGGGCATTTTGGTGTAATGATTGTCTGCATGTCGTAGTCTTATTGGGTAATTTCATGCCACATCAGTACGCATCATTACAGTGGCCGTTTTTAAGGGCATTTTGAGGCACAAGACAATGATGACTATGAAGAGATAGGTGAGGATATGCTAGATGAAGGATCGGATGTAGAAGATCCCGATTTTTAGAATAAGCTAGTTTCATTGGTTATTTTAATTTATTATTTGTTTTCTTTTATGATTGTAAACAGTGAATTTTTTTTTCCAAATTAATATCAAGGTTATTTTGTTAACATGTATGAGTTTGGTTTTTCTTTTGCAATCATAATAAATAATAAATAAAATAAATAATGACTAAGTTCGGTGAGGGTGGATACAAATCAATGAACCAAGTTTCTATATTGAGAGTTAGGGGGCCATAGTAGTGGGAACGATTTTACTGATCCCAGCCCTCCCTCAATATGGTTAACTTTGGAACAAAGATGAGTTTCGAGCCTGAGAATTAAGTCATATAGGATGATTAGAAACAGACTTAGAAAATAATAACGATGACTTATTTTCTAAGTATAGAAATCCACTCTAATAAAAAAGAAGAATTATATAATTTTCATAAGAAGTCATAATTAATAGGTCCGAATTATGTTTGTTTAGATTAAGTTTTTGCCTTAGAGCCTATTAGGGTAAAGTTCTGACATGTTTTTCTCAACTATTAGAAATCTATTGAAGATGTTGCTTCGAAGGTCTGCTCGCACCAATGGAAATGCCTCCAACGCTGCTCCAGTGAGCAAAGAAGCCCCTCTAGTTCGCAGAAGGGGAGTACGTGCTACTGCCAACCGCAATGCGCCACCGCCACCGCCAGTTGACAACACTGTGGAAATTTCCAAACTACGACAGCAAGTTGAGGAGTTATTGCAGCAACAACGACAATAGGCTCAGCCTCCGCCTTCGCTGCAACCACAGCCCCAACAAATGGCCCCAACACCCCAACAAGATGGTCCATATGGGGGATGGCCAGTGGCGAACTATGCGCCCTATCCAGTTCAGCACATGGAGCCAGTTTATGAGCGGTTTCATAAGCAACACGCTCCAAACTTTGAAGGGACTACAAACCCCTTCGAGGCAGAAGGGTGGCTCAGGAATATGGAGCCAATCCTGACACACATGAATCTAGGCAACGCAGATTGCATATCCTGCGATTCGTCTCTGCTCAAGAAAGATGCTAGAATATGGTGGGACTTAGTCTAGTAGACGCATGATGTTCCACCATGACTTGGACCCGATTTGTGGAGCTGTTCCACAAAAAGTACTACAATTCAGCTGTCATCGCTTCAAGAGTCAAGGAGTTCGTTGGCTTGAACCAAGGGAGTTTATCAGTGGCAGAATATGCTCGGCAGTTCGACCGATTAGCTAAGTTCGCTCCAAAAATGGTTCCAACTGACTATCTGAGGGTGTCTAAGTTTGTTAGAGGACTTCGATCGAAGAACGAGCTAGGGGTTAAGCTAGCAAACCCAGGAAACACTACCTATGTCGATGTTCTAGAGACGGCAATAGAAGTAGAAAGGCTACAGGCTAATGTTAGTAAAGAAGAAGCCAGTAAGCCTGAGCCTAGGCAGTAGGGTCAACCTCAGACTAGTCGGGACAACAACCACCACAAAAACAGCAATTAGTCTAGCAACAACAATAACGGTCAGAAAAGAAGGCATCTTGACAATAAGACGTCCGATAGCGATAAAAGGGCACAGACAAACAATGAAAGCAGTAGGTCGGGTTATGTAGAGTACCCGCAGTGTACTAAGTGCCAGAAGAAACATCCTGCTGAGTGCCGGGCAAACACCAAGGGATGTTACAACTATGGTCAAGAAGGACACCGGAAGAAAGAATGTCCTCAGCTCAAGCCAGAAGGGAAAAAGGAAGACAAGATGGTTCTTGCTAGGGTATTTGCCTTAACCCAAGGAGAGGCTGATGCTAGCAATAAAGTGGTCACATGTCATGTTTCTATCCTCAATAATATATGTTATGTATTATTTGATTCGGGAGCCACTCATTTGTATTTTGTCGTTAGGAATGATAGAGAAACTAGACATACCTTGTGAAAGATTTAGAACTAGGTTTGTAACAATTGGAAGGAGGCCTGATAGAACTAGAGATCAAAGACTTCAACGTGATACTAGGCATGGGTTGGTTAGAAAGGCATCGCACAACCATTGATTGCAAATGCAAGAAGGTGACCTTCGAGACTCCTAACGGCCAGAGACTATGCTTCATGGGACAAGTTTCAGGACTACGCACACCGCTAATATCATCTCTGAAAGCTCAAAGGATGATAGAAAAAGGATGTCAAGCATACTTAGCCACCATCACAGATATAGTAAAGGAAGCACCACTTAAGGTTGGAGACGTCTGCATTGTAAGAGAATTCCCAGAAGTATTTCCCGATGACTTACCAGGGTTACCACCGACTCGGAAATTGACTTCATGATAGAATTAGTACCGGGCACCGAGCCTATCTCCAAGGCACCATACCGGATGGCACCTATAGAACTCAAGGAGTTAAAGACGTAGCTACAAGAACTCCTAGACTTGAGTTTCATTAGACCGAGCCATTCTCCATGGGGAGCACCAGTTCTATTTGTGAAGAAAAAGGATGGAAGCATGCGGATGTGCATAGATTACCGAGAGCTAAATAAGGTAACGATTAAGAATAAGTACCCGCTACCCGGATTGACGACTTGTTTGATCAACTCTGAGGGGTGACTGTATTTTCAAAGATTGATTTACGGTTTGGGTACCATTTGCTCAAGGCGCGGGGAGAGGATATTCCTAAGACAACTTTTAGAACTTGTTATGGGCATTACGAGTTCTTAGTTATGTCTTTCGGTCTTACCAATGCTCCAGCCGCGTTTATGGACTTAATGAATAGGGTCTTTAAGGATTACTTGGATAGATTCATCGTAGTGTTCATCGATGACATCTTAGTATACTCAAGGGATGAAGTCGAGCACGAGGGACATTTGAGGTTAATCTTATCACGAATAAAGGAGCATAAACTCTACGCCAAGTTCAAGAAATGCGAGTTTTGGCTTTGGCAAGTGGCGTTCCTCAAGCACATTATATCCAAGGACGGAGTTGTAGTAGACCCATCCAAGGTAGAGGCTGTGAAGGATTGGCCAAGACCAAAGAACGCATCCGAAGTAAGAAGCTTTATGGGATTAGTAGGTTATTATAGGAGGTTCGTAGAGGGCTTTTCTAAGATAGCCACTCTGCTCACCAACCTGACCCGGAAACATCAAAGATTCAACTGGAATGATAAATGTGAAGAAAGCTTCCAGTTGCTTAAGGATAAGCTTTGCTCAGCACCAGTACTCTGTGTATCGACACCCAACGATAAGTTTGTAGTCTATTGTGATGCATCGAAGTAAGGGTTGGGTTGCGTGCTAATGCAAAATGACAAGGTGATAGCCTACGCCTCAAGAAAGCTGAAGGAGTATGAGCAACGCTATCCAACTCATGATATGGAGTTGGCAGCGGTGGTCTTTGCGTTGAAAATCTGGCACCATTATCTTTACGGAGAATGATGCAAGATTTATACGGACCACAAAAGTTTAAAGTACTTCTTTACTCAGAAGGAACTCAACATGAGGCAGCGCAAGTGGTTAGAGCTAGTAAAGGATTACGACTACGAAATCCTATACCACACGGGAAAGGCAAACGTAGTTGCTGATGCGCTAAGTAGGAAGAATTATGGAAGTTTAGCAGCACTAGCCGGAATAGAAAAGCCGCTACAGCAGGAGCTGATCAGTGTCAGAATAGAAGTAGTCATCGGTAAGCTGGCTAATTTATCTATCTAGTCAAATCTGCTAGAAGATATAAGGATTGGACAAGAGCATGATGACACATTAGTAGTGCATAGGGATGCAGTTCAAGACGGTAAGTTCACAAATTTCTCAATATCAAGTCAAGGGTTATTGAGATATAAGGATCGAATGTGCGTGCCAAATGATCAAAGGATTAAGATGACGATTCTAGAAGAAGCGCACAGTACCCCGTACTCAATTCACCCAGGGTCGACCAAGATGACTCACGACATCAAGACAATTTATTGGTGGCCAGGAATGAAGAAGGATATAGCAGAATTTGTGTCTAAGTGTTTAATATGCCAGCAAGTGAAAGCAGAGCATCAGCGACCTGCAGGCTTATTGTAGCCATTTAGCATACCAGAATGGAAGTGGGACGATATAGCCATGGATTTTGTGACAGGTTTTCCACGAACAAGTAAGCAGCATGATTCGGCTTGGGTAGTAATAGGTAGACTAACCAATTCGGCTCATTTCCTGCCTGTTAAGACCTCATACACAGCGGATCAATACGCAGACATCTATGTCCAAGGCAATAGGGTCGGATAGAGGATCGATGTTTACATCGAGATTTTGAGGAAGTTTACAGCAAGCCATGGGTACTAAGTTAAGCCTTAGTACAACTTTTCATCCCCAGACAAACGGTCAGTCTGAGCGCACCATATAGATTTTAGAGGATATGTTACGCGCTTGTGTACTTGATTTCGGAGGATCATGCAATAAGTACTTGCCGTTGATAGAGTTCTCCTACAACAATAGCTACCAGTCAATGATCGGGATGGCACCTTATGAGTTACTTTATGGAAGAAGGTGCAGATTGTCATTACATTGGGACGAGATAGGAGAAAGGCAGCTTCTTGGTCCCGAAGCTGTTAGAAAAGCTCAAGAAGTAGTAGCACTGATTAGAAAGCGTATGCTCGCTGCTCAAAGCCGTCAGAAAAGCTATGCGGATGCCAAGCGACATGATGTGGAATTCAAAGTTGGAGATCAAGTCTTCCTAAAGATATCTTCTATGAAAGGTGTGAAGCGATTTGGGAAGAAAGGCAAGCTTAGTCCCCGTTTTATAGGTCCTTTTGAGATATTGGACAAAGTGGGAGTAGTTGCGTATTGATTAGCCCTACCGCCAGCCCTAGCAGATAGTCACATCGTGTTCCACATCTCAATGCTACAAAAGTATGTGTCAGACCCATCTCACATCCTCATGTATGATACAATAGCACTCCAGAAAGACTTGAGTTATGAGGAACGACCGGTTAGCATCCTAGATAGAGGGATGAAGCAGTTACGGTCCAAGAGTTTTCCGATAGTTAAAGTATATGAAGTAATAGTTCTGAACGGGAGGCAACGTGGGAGTTGGAGGAAGACATGCAAGCCCGGTATCTGGAATTGTTTGGTAAGTAAATTTCGAGGACGAAATTGTTTTTAGTAGGGGAGAATTGTAGAGTCCAAGAACTTTACTTAGCTAGTTAGATAGTAGTAGTAGTAGCTAGTAGTAGTTATAGTGTGTTTATTACTGTGAATTTTGGTTCAAGCAGGGACTTAGTTGGACACTCATAGCAACACTTGTAGATTTTATAACTTTAACCTATAGTTTAAGAATATTAATTATAGCATAAGGTTCGATTAATATAACTGATTATGAAGATGATATTTATTATACTATAAGGTTTAGATAGACCCAATAAGGTAATGACACTTGTCATTTGCATGTTTATTGAGAAATTAAGTATTTTTGAGGAATAGTTTATTAAGAGTAATATTTGAAAATCCCAGAGTCTGCCAGCAGCTTTGAAATCGTTATAGGACTCAGTTAAGGCTATTTACTCAATTCAAATTAGGCTGAAAAGTGCAATTACGTGTATAATATTTCAGCGTATGCCGATATATCGCAGCTCTAGGGGCGATATATCGCCACTCGGGGAATACGAAAAACACGTAACTTCGCACGAACACTTCGACGAGCCTCGGGAACATAAGCCCAGACGATATATTGCCTACCATGGGCGATATATCGGCTCTAGGGAAAGTTTTTCAAACAATTTTGAAACAGAGCTCATTTTATTCCATAACTTCTTGATAAGCTCAGAATCTTTTGACCGAGTCTTTAGCCTCTGCTGAACGAATATTCAAATGTTTTTCAATTAAAAAGTCATTATTTTTATTAAAGCTAAAAGAAGTTCTTTTCGTTCCTGAACTCTATAAATAGGACCTAGTACCCAGCCATTTCTTTCATTCTTCAAGCTGAGTTCATAGCCTTCAAGCTGATAGGTTTACTTTAGAGTGTTAAACACTTGGGTTGGGGTTATAAGCTTTATCATCTTAAGCTTATTAAACACTTGGGAAGTAAGGTTAATAGTGTGTATTTTGATTTCGAGGTATAGTTTGCTCATAGTGCATTCAAAGCTATTTCTATTCCTAGTTCATTTCTGTATATTTCATTATTTTTTATAGTTTTTCTCTACTCAAATCCTAACTCAGTATTTTCCATTCTTGGTTAGGCATCTAAGTTCTTTGAACTTGAGGTTTCTTGTCGGTAAGTATCTTCTCGGTGGTTTTAGTTCATTTCTTTTCATCTTTTCTTTTAGTAAATACTCACATCCCGGTATTTGGTAAGGAAAATAGGATAGTTATTATATGTTTATATGATTATGCTATAGTATGTTTTTATATGTTATGATATTTGTATGTTTTAGGGCTTATAGTTGCTTAAATAGCAAACCCCAACCCTATTATGTTTTGGGCTTATAGTTGCTTAGCTAGCAAACCTCTTTGTATGTTGAGGCTTATAGTTGCTTAGTTAGCAAACCCCAATGTTTACCATGTACATGGGTTAGAATTATGATATATGTTTATGTTTATGTTGCATGCTTTTAGTAGATTTTCCTTGCTGGGCATTAGGCTCATTCCTTTGTTTTATATGTGCAGGAAAATAGTTATGGCGGCGGGAAAGATTCTTGGCGGCTTGGGATTGTGTATTGAGGGAGAATGGATTCGGTGGACTGCGTGAACGATTCGAGGATGAAGTTATTTTTAGTCATTTAAATTATTCTTTATATGTATTTTTCCGCACCTGATCTTGTAACGAATTTATTTACAATTCAAGATATGTTTTATTTTCAAAACAATGGGATCCCATATCCTACACCAAATTTTTTATGTATTTTAACCTTTGCTTTACAGTTTTTAATAAAGTTATGATTATGTTGTATGTATATTTTTCTTAAGATTAGTGTCTATGTATAGTAGTTATTAATGGTCCAAAGTCTAGAATTAGTTGGGTCATTACACTTTAATCTCATCATTATCAGGCACACAAATCCTATCCTTGTATCGCAGCAACCCACCGTTGGACATCATGAAGTCACTGCTACCATTCTCTTGTACCAAAGCCTCTTGCTTCATTAGGGCTTAATCCACTTTCTGTCCTTCTTTAATTTGTTCTAGTAGGAAGGATTGTAACGTGAGGTTCGCTAGGCCTTCTTTCATCAACTCGATGTTGGCATTTATAATCACCTTCTAGCGAGGCACCTCTATTATACTCAGTGTTGAGACATTCCCATGTTCCCACTTACTCAATGCATATGCAACCACATTGGCC